>NC_036842.1:35640860-35645914 GCF_002910315.2 Salvelinus sp. IW2-2015 | reverse complement strand
GCCTTCTGGATGATAGCGGGGTGAACAGGCAGTGGCTCGGTGTTTGTTGTCCTTGATGATCTTTATGGCCTTCCTGTGACATCGGGTGGTGTATGTTCCTGGAGGCAGGTAGTTGCCCCCGGTGATGCGTTGTTGCAGACCTCACACCCTCTGCTGAGCCTTACGGTTGTGGGCGGAGCAGTTGCCGTACCAGGCGGTGATACAGCCCGACAGGATGCTCTCGATTGTGCATCTGTAGAAGTTTGTGAGTGCTTTGGTGACAAGCCGAATTTCTTCAGCCTCCTGGGTTGAGAGGCGCTGCTGTGCCTTCTTCACAACGCTGTCTGTGTGGGTGGACCAATTCAGTTTGTCCGTGATGTGTACACCAAGGAACTTAAACTTTCCACCTTCTCCATACTGTCCGTCGATGTGGATAGGGGGGTGCTCCCTTGCTGTTTCCTGAAGTCCACAATCATCTCCTTTGTTTGTTGACGTTGAGTGTGAGGTGTATTTTCCTGACACCACACTCCGAGAGCCCTCACCTCCTCCCTGTAGGCCGTCTCGTCGTGTGGGTAATCAAGCCTACCACTGTAGTGTCGTCCGCAAACTTGATGATTGAGTTGGAGGCGTGCATGGCCACGCAGTCGTGGGTGAACAGGGAGTACAGGAGAGGGCTCAGAACGCACCCTTGTGGGCCCCAGTGTTGAGGATCAGCGGGGTGGAGATGTTGTTACTACCCTCACCACCTGGGTGGCGGCCGTCAGGCCCCTCTTCTTACCAGAAAGATGTTTGTTTCTGTCGGCGCGATGCGTGAAGAAACCAGCTGGCTGCACCGACTCCGTTAGCGTCTCTCGAGTGAGCCATGTTTCCGTGAAGCAAAGAACGTTACAATCCCTGATGTCTCTCTGGAATGTTACCCTAGCTCGGATTTCATCAACCTTATTGTCAAGAGACTGGACATTGGCGAGTAGTATGCTAGGGAGTGGAGCGCGATGTGCCCGTCTCCGAAGCCTGACCAGGAGACCGCTTCGTTTGCCCCTTTTACGGTGTCGTTGTTTAGGGTCACCGGCTGGGATCAGATCCATTGTATTGGGTGGAAGGCAAAACACAGGATCCGCTTCGGGAGTGTCATATTCCTGGTTGTAACGATGGTGAGTTGACGTTGCTCTTATATTCAGTAGTTCCTCCCGACTGTATGTAATGAAACCTAAGATTACCTGGGGTACCAATGTAAGGAATAACACATAAAAAAACAAAATACTGCATAGTTTCCTAGGAACGCGAAGCGAGGCGGCCATCTCGGTCGGCGCCGGAAGTATCCATCAGTCAGGAACTTAAAGCTTGGTCGCAAATGGGTCTTCCAAATGGACAATGACCCAAGCATACTTCCAAAGTTGTGGCAAAAACGCTTAATGACAACAAACTCAAGGTATTGGAGTGGCCATCACAAAGCCCTGACCTCAATCCTACAGAAAATTTGTGGGCAGAACTGAAAAAGCGTGTTCGAGCAAGGAGGCCTACAAACCTGACTCAGTTACACCAGCTCTGTCAGGAGGAATGGGCCAAAATTCACCCAACTTATTGTGGGAAGCGTGTGGAAGCCTACCCGAAACGTTTGACCCAAGTTAAACAATTTAAAGGCAATGCTACCAAATACTAATTGAGTGTATGTAAACTTCTGACCCACTGGGAATATGAAATAAATCATTTTGTGTACTATTATTCGGAAATTTCACATTCTTAAAATAAAGTGGTGATTCTAACTGACCTAAGACATACATTTTTTTCTAGGATTAAATGTCAGGAATTGTGAAAAACTGAGTTTAAATGTATTTGCCTAAGGTGTCTGTAAACTTCCGACTTCAACTGTATATGGTTGAACAAGAATCTGTCTCTAAAATTCATACTGATACTATTGTGAGGAAGCTTAAACTGAAATTGGGTTTAGATTTTTTCGGAACAAGGCTTGTTCAAGCCACTTTTCTTTCAGTAATTGATTATAGTGACTTAATTTACATGCATGAAGCCTCCTCTGTGCTACAGAGACTGGACTCAGTCTATCATGCATCCTTGTGCTTTGTTACAAATGCCAATTTTCTCACCAACCATTGCACCTTGTTTCAAATCGTGGGCTGGACCTCACTTTACATGAGCAGATAGCTACGTTGGTATGTGTTCATATACAAAGCCTTTCTAGGTAAACTCCTCCACTACCTTTATAGCCTGTCCTCTTTCACCACTAGCAGTTACCAGACACGGTCTACTAGGTGCTTGCTACGTAAAGTCCCTAGGGCCGTTACCCAGTTAGGCAAGACTGCCTTTTCCTATTGTGCACCAGGCATGGAATAATCTGAAAAGTACACTTCAGCTAGACGTTCTAGTGCCCCTCAGTGAGTTTACAACTCTGGGGATAAACTCTATTCAGGAGGCATAGTGTAAATGTGGTCTGTTTTGCCTTAGTCCTTGATTTGAAGTTATATATCGTTATTGGCCAAGTAAGTGTATTATTTTTTGCAAGTTAATTATGTTTCATAATATTTGTCATCTGTATATGTTTGTAAATACAACCTCTGGATCCAGTCTTCACCAACCCATGAACTGTATAGTATATATTTATTAATTATATTTTTCACACACCTGAACCTCTGACTCCATCTCAACTGTTGCTGCTCAACACCAACTAAATAGGCTGCCGGGTCGTCCATCTTTATCAACACTATAAGTGATTTTATTTGATAGAAGATCTAAAAATGTGCTAATAAAATACAAATATCAATTGTAGTGCCTTAGAGCCTTATGTTCCAACTAGTTCATAGAATGTAATAGTTGCTATCTGCCACTGAGGGGGCATAGACACTCAAACAGAAGCAGGAAGAGAGATACAGACAGCTGTAGCTATTAGGAAGTTCAGTCATTCTCTTTGGTGTCTTGGTTCTTGACACACACATTGTGAATTGGTACCATATAAAACAAACGGAGACACAGAGCCAGAAATGGTTTCTCATCTCTCCCTCTCCTTCGTACTCCTCATCTTCTCCAGACTCTCAGGTAAGGGTAACATGTTCTTTAGGAGGGAAATGACGTGCCAAGTGTCAGGGTGGTAGATACAGCTTGTCCCATGAATTAATCAGAAAATGTAGAAATTGTTGATAACTACAAAACAAACATTCTGGATAATATAGAGAACCTTCAACTATTTATCGATCAACACTTTGATATGCTCCAACAATAATCATACACATTGAAGCGAACAAGAGCACTACAATTTAATATTTTATTTAATTAGTACATTTGTATATCATATATCAAATAAAATAATGTATTGTGTTAATAAAGATGGAGGACCTGGCAGCCTATTTAGTTGGTGTTGAGCAGCAACAGTTGAGATGGAATTATCGGTTCAAATTGCACATTTAAAAAATATATATTTTACAGTTTAGGTCAGGAATAATCAACTACATTCAGCTGCGAGTCTATTTCTTCTCAAGCGGATGGTCAGAGGTCTGAACATAATTACAAATATTTAATAGACTGCAAATTGACCGCAAGAAGCCCAAACAGATGACTAAAACATAATCACTTTAAACCCTGTTTATCTTTATATTATGCTTGGTAGTTCAGTGGAAAAGATATCAAAAATAAAAATTTGCTGGTCTTTTTCCACTATTTTATGTCAAACAATGAAAAAAATATGTATTTTCTTTGCTAAGAAAAATGTAGGAGACAAATAAAATCACCTGTGGGCCAAATTTGGGCCGCAGGCCACCAGTTAGGGAACCCCGCACTACAAAGAAGCTATGGTATGATAATGACACAATGACAGCAGAATTACTTGATCTGAAGTGTAGAAGTAGCCTATGAAGAATAATATTGCCATATTTGAGTAAGAGGAAAGGTACCTTAATAGAAAAAATACTAAAGTAAAAGTGAAAGTCACCCAGTAAAATACTACTCAAGTAAAAGTCTAAAAGTATTCAGTTTTAAATGAATATATACTTAGGTATCAAAAGTAAATGTAACTACTAAATTATACTTACGTTTCCAATTCCTTATATTAAGCAAATCAGATGGCACCATTTTCTTGTTCTTTTATTTATGGGTATCCAGGGGCATGCTATCACTGATGCAGTAAAAAAGAATTTAAAACATAGAATAATGAAGTAAGCTTTATGCAACATATTTTTTTATGCAAACCCATTACAGCTCTTTGTATCTCCACACCAACACTCAGGCATAATTTACAAACGAAGCGTGTATGTTTAGTGAGTCTGCTAGATCAGAGGCAGTAGGGATGACCACGGATGTTCTCTGTTTAGTGAGTCTGCTAGATCAGAGGCAGTAGGGATGACCACGGATGTTCTCTTGATACGTGCGTGAATTGGAAAAGATTTCTGTCCTGCTAAGCAAGAACAAGTACATTTGGGTGCCAAGGAAAATGTATAGAGATAAAAATACATGATTTTATTTAGGAATTTAGTGAACTAAAATTAAAAGTAAAAAAATATAACTAGTAAAGTTAAGTACAGATACCCCCCAAAACGACTTAACTTTACACCACTGGGCACTGTCCGATAGTAGGCTAACTCACTCCGAAATGAAGATTGCCTTGCTACAACAGGGTAGGGATCTGAAGACGAGGAACACACCGTTCTCTATTCCCCCATGAAATAGTGGAGAGATGAAGAAGTGCCCTATGCCCCACTTTCAAAATGCTCAGCACAGCGAAGCACAATGTTCTTCTGGTGGTCGATAAGTTGTATGTTAACAACTAATTGTTCAAGCATTCGAAAGACTTCAATTTGGCTGAGAGTGAAACCTCATGCTGAAGTAGTCCCTGATACACATTGCACCGCACCACACATTACAATCCTATATTATTATTACTGTATTTTTTAACGCATGATGGTTTTCGTTTTTTACTAATGCAATACAGAACGTTGGAACTATGTGGACTTTAAAATTAGGTTTAGATTTATGGGAAGGAGAAAATGGGTAAGGCTGACTTTTTTGTTTATTTATTTTGAAGACTGAGATTGGGGTTTATTATGACTTTAATGCTGTTAGACTGCGCTGTC
>NC_036842.1:35594209-35640760 GCF_002910315.2 Salvelinus sp. IW2-2015 | reverse complement strand
TAGTTGGATACCTAGTTGGATAGATAGTTGGATACCTAGTTGGATAGATAGTTGGATTCCTAGTTGGATAGATAGTTGGATACCTAGTTGGATAGATAGTTGGATACCTAGTTGGATACCTAGTTGGATAGGTAGTTGGATACCTAGTTGGATAGATAGTTGGATACCTAGTTGGATAGATAGTTGGATACCTAGTTGGATACATAGTTGGATACCTAGTTGGATAGATAGTTGGATACCTAGTTTGATTCCTGGCTGGATACCTAGCTGGATACCTAGCTGGATACCTAGTTGGATAGATAGTTGGATACCTAGTTGGATAGATAGTTGGATACCTAGTTGGAAAGATAGTTGGATACCTAGTTGGATTCCTGGCTGGATACCTAGTTGGATAGATAGTTGGATACCTAGTTGGATAGATTGTTGGATACCTGGTTAGATACCTAGTTGGATATCTAGTTGGATAAATAGTTGGATACCTAGTTGGTTAACTTGTTGGATAGATAGGAGTTTATTTGCTAGCACCAGCACCTGGATCTGGACGCACTGCTCTACATAGAGTTTTTACTTAGTTTTTGCACTGTGATATTCGCAGGTGTTTCGTTTTCATTACGTAACTGGATTACACATATGTGCCAAAGATTTCAATGACTGCAGTAACTACTGTCTGCTTGCTGTCTATCTTTGTTTGTGCTTACTAGTACTGCTGCCTATCTTTAAGATTGTCCCTCTCTCAACTCTAAACTCTGTCAGTCTCCACACTGCTAAAGAGAGGCCTCTTTCTCTGAGACTAAGCTCTGAGTATATACAGAGCATTTCTAATGAAGGGTTTGCCAGTGAAAGTAAACCTGTGCTCTCTCATATTTCCCCCTAGTCATTACCAGACCCCTTAGGGCAACCATGAGGGCAGTACCCTAACCCAACTATGAGGGCAGTACCCTAACATTAACTCAACCATGAGAGCAGTACCATAACCCTAACCCAACCAATGAAGCAGTACCCTAACCCTAACCCACCATGAGGGCAGTACCCTAAACCTTAACCCAACCCATGAGGGCAGTTCCCTAACATTACCCAACCATGAGAGCAGTACCCTAACCCTAACCAAACCATGAGGGCAGTACCCTAACCCTAACCCAACCCAACCATTAGAGCAGTACCATAACCCTAACCCAACCATGAGGCAGTACCCTTACCCTAACCCAACCATGACGGGCAGTACCCTTACCCTAACCAACATTAGAGCAGTACATAAACCCTAAACACATGAGGCAGTACCATGACCCTAACCCAACCATGAGGGCAGTACCCTAACCCTAACCCAACCATGAGGGCAGTACCCTAACCCTAACCCAACAATGAGAGCAGTACCATAACCTAACCAACACTAGAGAGTACCATAACCCAACCCACATGAAGGAGTACATAACCCTAACCTTAACCCAACCATGAGAGCAGTACCATAACCCTAACCCAACCATGAGGCAGTACCCTAACCCAACATGAAGGCAGTACCCTAACCCAACCATGAGAGCAGTACCCTAACCAACCATGAGGGCAGTTCCCTAACCCAACCATGAGAGCAGTACCCTAACCCAATCATGAGGGCAGTACCCTAACCACAACCATGAAGGCAGTACCCTAACCCAACCATGAGAGCAGTACCGCTAACCAACCATGAGGGCAGTTCCCTAACCCAACCATGAGAGCAGTACCTAACCCAATCATGAGGGCAGTACCGTCTAACCAACCATGAGAGCAGTACCCTAACCCAACCATGAGAGTATACCATAACCCTAACCTAACCATGAGGGCAGTACCCTAACCCAACCACGGAGAGCAGTTCCCTAACCCAACCATGAGGGCAGTTCCCTAACCCAACCATGAGGGCAGTACCCTAACCCAACCATGAGGGCAGTACCCTAACCAAACCATGAGAGCAGTTCCTAACCCAACCATGAGAGAGTTCCTACCACCATGAGAGCAGTTTCCCTAACCCAACCATGAGGGGGCAGTACCCTAACCCAACCATGAGGGCAGTTCCCTAACCCAACCATGAGAAGCAGTTCCCTAACCCAACCATGAGGGAGTACCTAACCCAACCATGAGAGCAGTTCCCTAACCAACACATGAGGGCAGTTCCCTAACCCAACCATGAGGCAAGGTTCCCTAACCCAACCAGAGGCAGTTCCCTAACCCAACCCATGAGAGCAGTTCCTAACCCAACCATGAAAGCAGTTCCCTAACCCAACCATGAGAGCAGTTCCTAACCCAACCATGAGGGCAGTTCCTAACCAACCAATGAGGGCAGTTCCCTAACCCAACCATGAAGGCAGTACCGCCATAATCGTAGAAACATAGAAACGTGTTTCACAGAAGATGAAAGACAACTAGAATAAACATGTGGTTATGGAGAGAACGTTAGTTTCCTCCAGTTCAGCAGAGAACCTACAGTTGAGAGGCACGAGAAAGCTGGGTCATGTTCATTTGGCACCAAACAGAAGAAAACAGACTGAAACAGGGAGGCATTACCTGGACTTGTCCAATGAGAAATGCTTATTTTTGTTTTCTGTTGCTATGGTGCTCGCTAATGAACAGGACCCTGTTGAAACAGATGAAAGGAGGGCCGGGTCCACGCTAAAGATGTGTGACTCCACTCAGCTACTCAGCTTTTAATAGGAGCGGTCTTGAGTGTGGTAGGCTGGTAGGATCCCCCTTCCCCACAGATGGTTGACTTGCTGGGTTAATAGTGAAACACGACCTAAAGTTATCAACCTCAACACTCATTTGGGGACAGTATGTTAGTTTTGGTCAAGTGACTTAACGTAGAGACCTTGATGAAGCGCAGGGTTTCATTTGGCCCAGATGTTTACAATAGCTTAAGCTGAGGGGATTGTTGGTGAAGTGCTCCTCCAGCACAGCTGCCTGTCCAAAACTGAAAACAGGTGTGCGCCTGAAATAATTCGTAGTAACGCACAACTGGCAAGGAGAGATGATTGACCTCAATGTGAGGTAATAAATCAAACAAGCTCTGATTAAATCAGCTTGAGGAGCAGGTTGTGGATGGCTGGTGGTTTCTGGCTTTGTTTTGTGGTCTCTTAGCAGTCAACTCATTTTCGATGTATTTGAATCCCTCAATGACCTGGAAATTAGGAGCTTTTGGAGATTTTAAAGTCCTATATTTACAGTATGTTCTGAGCATTCTTCTAAAATACATACTTACAAACTAGCATACTCACTTACTGAATACAACGCTAAAATCAGCCCTTTTTATATCTCCTAGTTTAAATCTTACATTCTCTCTCTTATTTCTTTCTCAGCGTGTGACAGCAACCACTGGGGTCCCCACTGCAGTAACCGCTGCCAGTGTCAGAACAGTGCACTGTGTAACCCCATCACTGGCGCCTGTATCTGCCAGCCCGGGTACAGGGGCTGGCGCTGCGAAGAGGTCTGCGAAGCGGGCACCTATGGCAACGGGTGCCAACAGAAGTGCCTGTGCCAAAATGGAGCAGCGTGCCACCACGTGACCGGGGAGTGCAAGTGTTCACCCGGATACACCGGTGCTTTGTGAGTCATCAGAGACACGCACACATGCATGCACTCAGAAATATAAAAAAACACAAACGCACACTGTATGTACACTACCAGTCAAAAGGGGTTTTCTTTATTAGTACTATTTTCTACATTGTAGAATAATAGTAAAGATATCAAAACTATGAAATAACACATATGGAATCATGTAGTAACCAAAAAAAGTGTATATAATATTTTATATTTGAGATTCTTCAAATAGCCACAGTCTTGAAGGAGTTCCCAATTTGGTTGAGCTCGGGGGATTGTGGAGGCCACGTCATCTGATGCAGCACTCCATCACTCTCCTTGGTCAAATAGCCCTTACACAGCCTGGAGGTGTGTTGGGTCATTGTCCTGTTGAAAAACAAATGATAGCCTCACTAATCCCAAACCAGATGGGATGGCGTATCGCTGCAGAATGCTGTGGTAGCCATGCTGGTTAAGTGTGCCTTGAATGCTAAATAAATCACAGACGATGTCACCAGCAAAGCACCCCCACACCATAACACCTCCTCCTCCATGCTTTACGGTGGGACAAACGAATGCGGAGATCATCCGTTCACCCACACAGCGTCTCATAAAGACACGGTGGTTGGAACCAAAAATCTCCAATTTGGATTCCAGACCAAAGGACAAATTTCCACCGGTCTAATGTCCATTGCTCGTGTTTCTTGGCCCAAGCAAGTCTCTTCTTCTTATTGGTGTCCTTTAGTAGTGGTTTCTTTGCAGCAATTAGCCCATGAAGGCCTGATTCACATAGTCTCCTCTGATCAGTTGATGTTCAGATGTGTCTGTTACTTGAACTCTGTGAAGCATTTATTTGGGCTGCAATTTCTGGTAACTCTAATGAACTTATCCTCTGCAGCAGAGGTCTTCCATTCCTGTGGCGGTCCTCATGAGAGCCAGTTTCATCATAGCACTTGATGGTTTTTGCGACTGCACTTGAAGAAACTTTCAGAGTGGACTGTCATTTCTCTTTGCTTATTTGAGCTGTTCTTGACGTCATATGGATTTGGTCTTTTACCAAATAGGGCTATCTTCTGTATACCACCACTCCCACCTTGTCACAACAGAACTGATTGGCTCAAACGCATTAAGAAGGAAAGAATCTCCACAAATTAACTTTTAAGAATGCACACCTGTTAATTGAAATGCATTCCAGGTGACTACCTCATGAAGATGGTTGAGAGAATGCCAAGAGGGTTTTCACAGTGAAAACATCAAAACTATGAAATAACACATATGGAATCATGTAGTAACCAAAAAGTGTTAAACATATATTTGAGATTGTTCAAATAGCCACCCTTCACCTTGGTGACAGCTTTGCACCCTCTTGGCATTCTACAATGTAGAAAATAGTAAAAATAAAGAAAAACCCTTGAATGAGTAGGTGTTCTAAAACTTTTGTCCCTTTTTGTTTCTGACTCGGTCATTTCTTTAAGTCTGTAAGGATTGATTTCATGTTTCTCCTCTTGTCCTATAGTTGTGAGGACCTGTGCCCACCAGGGAAGCATGGACAGCAGTGTGAGGAGAGATGCCCTTGTCAGAATGGAGGAGTGTGCCACCATGTCACTGGAGAGTGCTCCTGCCCCGCTGGATGGATGGTAATACACACACACACACACATAAATTATGTTTGATAGTCACGTGCATTACTGTATGTTATCATATTGACATTTACAGTAATATAACGTCATAATATAATGGTACTGCAAGGAGTCGATAGCTACGACACCATGTACATCACAGGAGGTTGGTGGCAACTTAATTGGGGAGGACGGCTCATAATAATGGCTGGAGCGGAATCAGTGGAATGGTATCAAATACATCAAACACATGGTTTCTATGTGTTTTATTCCATTCCATTCGCGCCGTTCCAGCCATTATTATGAGCCGTCCTCCCCTCAGCAGCCTCCACATTGTACATATCCTCTTTTTGCATCATATGTATTGATATGTGTTATGGGATATTGATATGATGGCCTACATATTGTATTTACTCTGGGATGTTGATATTGTGCTGACACATTGTGTTCTGTGTGTGTTTAGGGTACAGTGTGTGGCCAGCCGTGTCCGGAGGGGCGCTTCGGGAGGAACTGTTCCCAGGAGTGTCAGTGTCACAACGGGGGGATGTGTGTATCCTCCAGTGGACAGTGTCTGTGCAGTCCAGGCTACAACGGAGAACGGTAAGACAGGCTGGACCAGGCCAAACCAAACTGAGCCATGCCAAACTATGACATGACAGGCTTTTTTTTCTTGATTTATAATATTTTATTTCACATTGTAAGAAGGTTGAGGTAAAATAACAAACACAAACCCTGGATTGAGAAATCACCCTCCCCTTCACCTGCCCCAAAAGGGAAGAAATAGAATAAACATGACATGACATTACACTAAATGGCTCCAATTCAGTCAAAATCAGTAAAGCAGTTTGTCTAGGATCCACTCTTTTGCCAGGTCAGTGTCATTCTAGTCGAGTCATGTGGTAAAGAAAAACTCCTAACCCTAGCCTAGTCCATGGATATCTGTTCATGTCTATTTCCCAATTTTTGCAAAGCAGAATATATTTGAAATTCAGGCAACAGGCTATCACATACAACTATAATGTCATAAACAAACACTGCAGAAGTAATCCCTTGGTTGTATACATTAGTCAGCGATGGCTGAATTGGAATTCAATGGTAAGTGTCATCTTTGACCTATATTAAGTCTATATGTGTTAGTGGAACTATAGCAGACCATCTGTTGCTACTGTAGCGGTCCCATTGATCCCTCCAGACCAATAACAAGGTCAGGGAGGGAGGGAGGGAGGGAGGGAGGGGGAGAGAGAGAGAGAGAGAGAGAGAGAGACTATGTACAGACTCAGTGAGCATAGCCTTGCTATTGAGAAAGGCCGCCGTAGGCAGACATGGCTCTCAAGAGAAGACAGGCTATGTGCACACTGCCCACAAAATGAGGTGGAAACTGAGCTGCACTTCCTAACCTCCTGCCCAATGTATGACCATATTAGAGAGACATATTTCCCTCAGATTACACAGATCCACAAAGAATTTGAAAACAAATCCAATTTTGATAAACTCCCATATCTACTGGGTGAAATTCCACAGTGTGCCATCACAGCAGCAAGATTTGTGACCTGTTGCCACAAGAAAAGGGCAACCAGTGAAGAACAAACACCATTGTAAATACAACCCATATTTATGCTTATTTATTTTAACTTGTGTGCTTTAACTATTTGTACATTGTTACAACACCTGTCTCTTATACACATCTAGATGTGTATAAGAGACAGGTATATATATAATATAACATTTGTAATGTCTTTATTGTTTTGAAACTTCTGTATGTGTAATGTTTACTGTTAATTTGTATTGTTTATTTCACTTTTGTATAATATCTACCTCACTTGCTTTGGCAATGTTAACACATGTTTCCCATGCCAATAAAGCCCCTTGAATTGAATTGAATTGAATTGAGAGAGAGAGAGAGCAGCAGGCAAGGCCAAGCAATTAACTAGTGATGCCAACTGTACTTAATAGGGCTTGGAAAAATATAAATACCCACTGTACAAATGTAGTGCACACGTTATCCCAGCAACCAACAGTAATATTGTCCGTCTTTAGCAATTAAGGTCAAATCGAGTACAAACAGTATGACATGAAGGAATAAAGTAGTCTAGATTGCACTTAACTCAAACATACCTGTGATGTCATATCATTTGATATTGGATCATCAGATATGATACATTTATTATCAGGACTTCCAATTTCAAATATTAACCTGATACATGAGATTTAAAAATAATAATATACACTACCGTTCAAAAGTTTGGGGTCATTTAGATATGTCCTTGTTTTCGGAAGAAAAGCACATTTTGTTGTCCATTAAAATAACATCAATTTGATCAGAAATACACTGTAGACATTGTTAATGTTGTAAATTACTATTGTAGCTGGAAACGGCTGATTTTGTTATTGAATATCTACACAGGCGTACAGAGGCCCATTATCAGCAACCATCACTCCTGTGTTCCAATGGCACGTTGTGTTAGCTAATCCAAGTTTATCATTTTAAAAGGCTAATTGGTCATTAGAAAACCCTTTTGTAATTTTTTTTTACAGCTGAAAACTGTTGTTCTGATTAAAGAACCAATAAAACTGGCCTTCTTTAGACTAGTTGAGTATCTGGAGCATCAGCATTTGTAGGTTCGATTACAGGCTCAAAATGGCCAGAAACAAAGAACTTTCTCCTGAAACTCATCAGTCTATTCATGTTCTGAGAAATTAAGGCTATTCCATGGGTGAAATTGCCAAGAAACTGAAGATCTCGTACAACGCTGTGTACTACTCCCTTCACAGAACAGTGCAAAATGGCTCTAACCAGAAGAGAAAGAGGAGTGGGAGGTCCCGGTGCACAACTGAGCAAGAGGACAAGTACATTAGAGTGTCTAGTTTGAGAAACAGACGCCTCACAAGTCCTCAACTGGCAGCTTCATTAAATAGTACCCGCAAAACACCAGTCTCAAAGTCAACAGTGAAAAGGCGACTCCGGGATGCTGGCCTTCTAGGCAGAGGTGCAAAGAAAAAGCCATATCTCAGACTGGCCAATAAAAGAAAAGATTAAGATGGGCAAAAGAACACAGACACTGGACAGTGGATGGAAAGACATCTAAGTTGGAGGTGTTCGGATCACAAAGAAGAACATTTGTGAGACGCAGAAAAAATGAAAAGATGCTGGAGGAGTGCTTGACGCCATCTGTCAAACATGGTGGAGGCAATGTAATGGTCTGGGGGTGCTTTGGTGGTGGTAAAGTGGGAGATTTGTACAGGGTAAAAGGGATCTTGAAGAAGGAAGGCGATCACTCCATTTTGCAACTCCATGCCATACCCTGTGGACGGCGCTTAATAGGTGCCAATTTCCTGCTACAACAGGACAATGACCCAAAGCACAGCTTCAAACTACTGTATGCAATAACTATTTAAGGAAGAAGAAGTCGGCTGGTATTCTGTCTATAATGGACTGGCCAGCACAGTCACCGGATCTCAACACTATTGAGCTGTTGTGGGAGCAGCTTGACCGTATGGTACGTAAGAAGTGCCCATCAAGCCAATCCAACTTGTGGGNACAGTCACCGGATCTCAACACTATTGAGCTGTTGTGGGAGCAGCTTGACCGTATGGTACGTAAGAAGTGCCCATCAAGCCAATCCAACTTGTGGGAGGTGAAATCTCTTCAGATTACCTCAACAAATTGACAACTAGAATGCCAAAGGTATGCAAGGCTGTAATTGCAGCTAATAGAGGATTCTTTGACAAAAGCAAAAGTTTGAAGGACACAATTATTATTTCAATTAAAAATCATTATTTATAACTTTGTCAATGTCTTGACTGTATTTCCTATTCATTTTGCAACTCGTTTCATATATGTTTTCATGGAAAACAAGGACATTTCTAAGTGACCCCAAACTTCTGAACGGTAGTGTATATACTGTATATATGCACTAATCCATATCAAGTGGGGATCATGTGTGGCTCTGTTGGTAGAGCAAGAAGCTTGAAATGCCAGCATTGTGGGTTCAATTCACGTGGGGGACCAGTACAGTAAAAATGTTACAAAAATATCCACCCAATACTGTAAGTAGTAAGCACTTTTTTAAGTGGAATTCTTTACTAAATACAGTGCATTGGAAAAGTATTCAGACCCCTTGACTTTTTCCAAATGTTCTTACGTTACAGCCTTATTCTAAAATGTATTCAATAGTTTTTTTCCTCATCAATCTACACACAATACCCCAAAGTGATGAAGCCAAAAACAGATTTTTAGAAATGTTTGCAAATGTATATAAAAAACTGAAATGTCACATTTCAATAGGTTTTCAGACCCTTTTCTCAATACTTTGTTGAAGCACCTTTGGCAGCGATTATAGCCACGAGTCTTCTTGGGTATGACGCTACAAGCCTGGCACACCTGTATTTGGGGAATTTCTCCCATTCTTCTCTAAAGATCCTCTCAAGCGCTGTCAGGCTGGATGGGGAGTGTCGCTGCACAGCCATTTTCAGGTTCAAGTCCAGACTCTGGCTGGGCCACATTCAGAGACTTGTCCCAAAGCCACTCCGGGTTGTCTTGGCTGTGTGCTTAGGGTCGTTATCCTGTTGGAAGGTGAACCTTCGCCCCAGTTTGAGGTCCTGAGTGCTCTGGAGCAGGTTTTCATCAAGGATCTCTTCATCTTTCCCTCGATCATGACTAGTCTCCCAGTCCCTGCTGCTGACACCACCATGCTTCATCATACAGATGGTGCCAGGTTTTCTCCAGACATGACGCTTGGCATTCAGGCCAAAGAGTTTAATCTTGGTTTCATCAGACCAGAGAATTGGGTTTCTCATGGTCGGAGAGTCCTTTAGGTGCCTTTTGGCAAACTCCAAGCGGGTTGTTATGTGCATTTTACTGAAGAGTGGCCCCCGTCTGGCCACTCCACCATAAAGGCCTGATTGGTGGAGTGCTGCAGAGATGATTGTCCTTCTGGAAGGTTCTCCAATCTCACAGAAGAACTCTGGAGCTCTGTCAGAGTGACCATCGGGTTCTTGGTCACCTCCCTGTCCAAAGGCCATTCTCCCCCGATTGCTCAGTTTGGCTGGGCAGCCAGCTCTAGGAAGAGTCTTGGTGGTTCCAAACTTCTTGCATTTTGGAATGATAGAGGCCACTGTGTTCTTGTGGACCTTCAATGCTGCAGAACTGTTTTGGTACCCTTCCCCAGATCTGTGCCTCGACACAATCCTGTCTCGGAGCTCTAAGAACAATTCCTATGATCTCATGGCTTGTTTTTGCTCTGACATGCACTGACAACTGTGGGACCTTATATAGACAGGTGTGTGCCTTTCCAAATCATGTCCAATCAATTGAATTTACCACAGGTGGACTCCAATCACGTTGTAAGAAACATCTTAAGGATGACCAATGGAAACAGATACACTGCGCTCAATTTTGAGTCTCATAGCAAAGAAGAGTCTGAATACTTATGTAAATATGGTATTTCTGTCATTTATTTTTAATACATTTGCAAAATTTCTAGAAACCTGTTTTTGCTTTGTCATTATGGCGTATTTTGTGTGAGGAAACAATTAATTTAATCAATTTAATCCAATAAGCTGTAACGTAACAAAATATGGAAAAAGTCAAGGGTCTGAATACTTTCCGAATACATGTATATGATTTTTTGGTGTGTGCATTCGCAAGCTTTAGCTAATAAAACAACCTTATGACCAACAAAAAAATGTGGAAAACTTTCTAGAACTTATTCCCAGTTCCATCTCCCTGTCCTCCTCTTATCCAGTTCCATCTCCTGTCCTCCTCTATTCCATTCATCTCCCTGTCCTCCTCTTATCCAGTTCCATCTCCCTCGTCCTCCTCTTATCCCAGTTCCATCTCCCTGTCCTCCTCTTATCCCAGTTCCACTCGCCTGTTCCTCCTCTTATCCCAGTTCCATCTCCCTGTCCTCCTCTTATCCCAGTTCCATCTCCCTGTCCTCCTCTTATCCCAGTTCCATCTCCCTGTCCTCCTCTTATCCCAGTTCCATCTCCCTGTCCTCCTCTTATCCAGATCTAAACACCCATCTCCCTCTCACTGCCCCCCTTTTTACAGTGTTTATGTCCAACAAAAACTTTATTTTTGCACAGCAAAAACTTGGGGGGCCAAATAAAATCATCTGTGGGCCGAAAGGTGGGAACCCTGACATAGGTGTGTCTGCTTGTGTGTGTGTGTGTGTGTGTGTGTGTGTGTGTGTGTGTGTGTGTGTGTGTGTGTGGTGTGTGTGTTGTGTGTGGTGTGTGGTGTGTGTGTGTGTGTGTGTTGTGTGTGTGTGTGTGTGTGTGTGTGTGTGTGTGTGTGTGTGTTTACGTGTGTTTGCGTGTGTTTGCGTGTGTGTGTGGACAGTCTGGTTGCGGGGAGGATGAAGGGAGCGGAAGGAAGTGAATTGGAATTTGTGTGTGTGTGCACGTGTGTGTGCGCATATATGTGTCTGTGTGTGTGTGATCACAGGAGTGTGGATCTCTTCCAGACCAATAGGCTACAGTATGATGCGTGCGGTCTGTCTGCTTCTTGTCAGGCTGGCTGCAGCCAGCGGCCTGGGATGCCTGAGGAAGCTGTGGGGGAGAGACCATAGAAATGTAATTCATAGAAAGAGAGACCCTCCCATGCACTACTGCCGCTTGAGGCTTCTGTAGGCTCCTCCTAAGTCTTGCATCCCAAATGGCATCCTATTCCCTTTATAGTGCACTACTTTTGACCAGGGCTCACTATATAGGGAACAGGGTGCCATTTGGGATGAATCCTGGGCGTAATTTAAAGTGGGAAACTTTCTTTGTTATTTCTTTGTTATTCAGTTTCTACCCTCCCATTGCTCTGCCAGAGCTGGACTTGAGCCAAACCGTCTAGGACAGTAAATCTTCCTTGTATCCTCTTTTCCTTGAAGCACTATGAGGAAAGTGTGCTTAGCTAGTACTTTCACAACAACTATGCATGTTTGTATGGACACAATCAAACAAGCAACTGTGACCTCAGAAGACCTGGGTTGAAATAGTACTTGTTTTCTTTTAAATGCTTTGAGCGTTTGATCGAGTCTGGAGTTCCAGATGGGTGGCTGTGGATTGTACTTTCGGGACTATTCCATTGCTCCCATTGTACCAGGCAAGCTCAATCAAGCTACACTCTTAGAAAAAAAGGGTTCCAAAACAGTTCTTCGGCTGTCCCCATAGGAGAACCCTTTTTGGTTCCAGGTAGAACCCTTTTTGGTTCCACATAGAATCTTCTGTGGAAAGGGTGCTACATGGAACCCAAACGGGTTCTTCAAAGGGTTCTCCTATAGAGACATACAAATAATCATTTTACATTCTAGATAGCACCTTTTTTTCTAAGAGTGTAGTTCAAAGTTTAGAGCAATGAATCATGCTCCGATCAGAGTTTTTTGGTTCCTGCAACAGAGTAGGACTTTATCCATATAATTAACATTATCAGAGAGGGACGCACCATATACTTAGCCAACCCAGTGAACCTACAGGAATAGCACTGCAAGTGCACTTTTATGAGTTAATAAGGGTTTGAGGGAAACCAGACGTCATGGTAAAACCTCGGTACTGTATACCATGCCACTGCCTGTGGTTCTGCCTGCCTAGCCACACCCTGCTGGAAACCCAGTCTAGGTCAGGCTAGTTCAATGATGGAGGGCAGGAAACACAGACTAGGTCAGGCTAGTTCAATGATGGAGGGCAGGAAACCCAGACTAGGCCATGCTAGTTAATTGATGGAGGGCTGGAAACCCAGACTAGACCACGCTAGTTAATTGATGGAGGATGGAAACCCAGACTAGACCACGCTAGTTATTGATGGAGGGATGGAAACGCAGACTAGACCATGCTAGTTAATTGATGGAGGGCTGGAAACCCAGACTAAGCCACGCTAGTTAATTGATGGAGGGATGGAAACGCAGACTAGACCATGCTAGTCAATGATGGAGGGCTGGAAACCCAGACTAGACACGCTAGTTAATGATGGAGGGATGGAAACCCAGACTAGACCACGCTAGTTAATTGATGGAGGGATGGAACCCAGACTAGACCATGCTAGTTAATTGATGGAGGGCTGGAAACCCAGACTAGACCATGCTAGTTAATTGATGGAGGGCTGGAAACCCAGACTAGACCAGGCTAGTTAATTGATGGAGGCGTGGAAACCCAGACTAGACCACGCTAGTTCAATGATGGAGGGATGAAACCAGACTAGACCATGTTAGCTCAATGATGGAGGGCTGGAAACCCAGACTAGACCACGCTAGTTCAATGATGAGGCTGGAAACCAGACTAGACCACGCTAGTTAATTGATGAGGGATGGAACCCAGACTAGACCACGCTAGTTCAATGATGAGGGATGGAAACCCAGACTAGGCCACGCTAGTTAATTGATGGAGGGCTGGAACCCAGACTAGACCACGCTAGTTAATTGATGGAGGGTGGAAACCCAGACTAGGCCACGCTAGTTAATTAGGAGGGATGGAAACCCAGACTAGACACGCTAGTTATTGATGAGGGATGGAAACCAGACTAGGCACGCTAGTTATTGATGGAGGATGGAACCCAGACTAGACCACGCTAGTAATTGATGGAGGGCTGGAAACCCAGACTAGACCACGCTAGTTAATTGATGGAGGGCTGGAAACCCAGACTAGGCCACGCTAGTTAATTGATGGAGGGATGAAACTCAGACTAGACCACGCTAGTTAATTGATGGAGGGATGAAACCAGACTAGGCCACGCTAGTTAATTGATGGAGGATGGAAACCCAGACTAGACCACGCTAGTTAATTGATGGAGGGATGGAAACCCAGACTAGGCCACGCTAGTTAATTGATGGAGGCTGGAAACCAGACTAGACCACGTTAGTTTATTGATAGAGGGCTGGAAACCCAGACTAGACCATGCTAGTTCAATGATGGAGGGCTGGAAACACAGACTAGACCCGCTAGTTCAATGATGGAGGGATGGAACCCAGACTAGACCACGCTAGTTAATTGATGGAGGACTAGAAACCCAGACTAAACCACGCTAGTTAATTGATGGAGGACTAGAAACCCAGACTAGACCATGCTAGTTCAATGATGGAGGGCTGGAAACCCAGACTAGACCACGCTAGTTAATTGATGGAGGACTAGAAACCCAGACTAGACCACGCTAGTTCAATGATGGAAGGCTGGAAACCCAGACTAGACACGCTAGTTCAATGATGGGGATGAGAACCAACAGACTAGTTATGATAGAGACTAGAACCAGATAGACTGCTGTTCATGATGGAAGCTGCACGTAATCCACGCTATCAATGATGGAGGGATGGAAACCCAGACTAGCCACGCTATTAATTGATGGAGGACTAGAAACCCAGACTAGACCACGCTAGTTCAATGATGGAAGGCTGGAAACCCAGACTAGACCACGCTAGTTCAATGATGGAGGGATGGAAACCCAGACTAGCCACGCTAGTTAATTGATGGAGGGATGGAAACCCAGACTAGACCACGCTAGTTAATTGATGGAGGCTGGAAACCCAGACTAGACCACGCTAGTTAATTGATGGAGGGCTGGAAACCCAGACTAGGCCAGCTAGTTAATTGATGGAGGGATGGAAACCCAGACTAGACCACGCTAGTTAAATGATGGAGGGATGGAAACCCAGACTAGGCCACGCTAGTTAATTGATGGAGGGCTGGAAACCCAGACTAGACCACGCTAGTTAATTGATGGAGGGATGGAAACCCAGACTAGCCACGCTAGTTCAATGATGGAGGCTTGAAACCCAGACTAGACCACGCTAGTTATTGATAGAGGCTGGAAACCCAGACTAGACCATGCTAGTTCAATGATGAGGCTGGAAACACAGACTAGACCACGCTAGTTCAATGATGGGGATGGAAACCAGACTAGACCACGCTAGTTAATTGATGGAGGACTAGAAACCCAGACTAGACCACGCTAGTTAATTGATGGAGGACTAGAACCCAGACTAGACCATGCTAGTTCAATGATGGAGGGCTGGAAACCCAGACAGACCACGCTAGTTAATTGATGGAGGACTAGAAACCCAGACTAGACCACGCTAGTTCAATGATGGAAGGCTGGAAACCCAGACTAGACCACGCTAGTTCAATGATGGAGGGATGGAAACCCAGACTAGCCACGCTAGTTAATTGATGGAGGACTAGAAACCCAGACTAGACCATGCTAGTTCAATGATGGAAGGCTGGAAACCCAGACTAGACCACGCTAGTTCAATGATGGAGGGATGGAAACCCAGACTAGGCCACGCTAGTTAATTGATGGAGGACTAGAAACCCAGACTAGACCACGCTATTCAATGATGGAAGGCTGGAAACCCAGACTAGACCACGCTAGTTCAATGATGGAGGGATGGAAACCCAGACTAGGCCACGCTAGTTAATTGATGGAGGGCAAGAAACCCAGACTAGTCCACGCTAGTTAATTGATGGAGGGCTAGAAACCCAGACTAGACCATGCTAGGTAATTGATGGAGGGCTGGAAACCCAGACTAGGCCATGCTAGTTAATTGATGGAGGGCTAGAAACCCAGACTAGTCCATGCTAATTAATTGATGGAGGCTGGAAACCCAGACTAGGCCATGCTAGTTAATTTTGGAGGGCAGGAAACCCAGACTAGCCATGCTAGTTAATTGATGGAGGGCTGGAAACCCAGACTAGACCATGCTAGTTAATTGATGGGGGGCTGGAAACCCAACTAGACCATGCTAGTTAATTGATGAGGGCTGGAAACCCAGACTAGGCCATGCTAGTTAATTGATGGAGGACTAGAAACCCAGACTAGACCATGCTAGTTCAATGATGGAAGGCTGGAAACCCAGACTAGACCACGCTAGTTCAATGATGGAGGGATGGAAACCCAGAATAGGCCACGCTAGTTAATTGATGGAGGGCTAGAAACCAGACTAGTCCACGCTAGTAATTATGGAGGGCTAGAAACCCAGACTAGCCACGCTAGTTAATTGATGGAGGCTAGAAACTCGACTAGGCCATGCTAGTTAATTGATGGAGGGCAGGAAACCCAGACTAGCCATGCTAGTTAATTGATGGAGGGCTAAAACCCAGACTAGACCATGCTAGTTAATTGATGGAGGGCTGGAAACCCAGACTAGGCCACGCAGACGCTCAAGGAGAGCAGTTCAATTGTTGTGAAGAAGGTTTCAGGGTGCCCAAGAAAGTCCAGCAAGCGCCAGGACCGTCTCCTAAAGTTGATTCAGCTGCAGGATCGGTGCACCACCAGTCCGCAGCTTGCTCAGGAATGGCAGCAGGCGGGTGTGAGTGCATCTGCACGCACAGTGAGTGAAGACTTTTGGAGGATGGCCTGGTGTCAAGAAGGGCAGCAAAGAAGGCACTTCTCTCCAGGAAAAACATCAGGAACAGACTGGTATTCTGCAAAAGGTACAGGGATTGGACTGCTGAGGACTGGGGTAAAGTCATTTTCTCTGATGAATCCCCTTTCTGATTGTTTGAGGCATCCGGAAAAAAGCTTGTCCGGAGAAGACAAGGTGAGCGCTACCATCAGCCTGTGTCATGCCAACAGTAAAGCATCCTGAGACCATTCATGTGTGGGTTGCTTCTCAGCCAAGGGAGTGGGCTCACTCACAATTTTGCCTAAGAACACAGACCATGAATAAAGAATGGTACCAACAACATCCTCCAAGAGCAACTTCTCCCAACCATCCAGGAACAGTTTGTGACGAACAATGCCTTTTCCAGCATGATGAAGCACCTTGCCATAAGGCAAAAGTGATAACTAAGTGGCTCGGGAACAAAACATCGATATTTTGGGTCCATGGCCAGGAAACTCCCCAGACCTTAATCCCATGAGAACTTGTGGTCAATCCTCAAGAAGCGGGTGGACAAACAAAAACCCACAAATTCTAACAAACTCCAAGCATTGATTATGCAAGAATGGGCTGCCATCAGTCAGGATGTGGCCCAGAAGTTAATTGACAGCATGCCAGGGTGGATTGCAGAGGTTTTGAAAAGAAGGGTCAACACTGCAAATATTAACTCTTTGCATCAACTTCATGTAATTGTCAATAAAAGCCTTTGCCACTTATGAAATGCTTGTAATTATACTTCAGTGTTCCATAGTAACATCTGACAAAAATATCTAAAGACACTGAGGCAGCAGACTTTGTGAAAATTAATATTTGTGTCATTCTCCAAACTTTTGGCCACGACTGTAAGCTCCTATACTTTTATCAGATTTCAGCACAGCAGTCGAGCTACATCCATTCAGCTGTGTAGGATAGTGGTGGCTGTTGGGCGGAGAAATCAGAGGACATGCTCATCGTAATGGCTGTGTTGGAATAAATGGAATGTTATCAAATGCATGGAAACATGTAGACCATGGAAACCATGCAGACCATGGAAACATGGAAACCATGTTAAGACCATGGAAACATGGAAACCATGTTTAGACCATGGAAACCATGTGTAGACAATGGAAACCATATAGACCATGGAAACCATGTAGACAATGGAAATCATGTGAACCATGTAGACCATGGAAACATGTAGACCATGGAAACCATGTGTAGACCATGGAAACCATGTTTAGACCATGGAAACCATGTGTAGACAATGGAAATCATGTAGACAATGGAAACCATGTAGACCATGGAAACCATGTGTAGACCATGGAAACATGGAAACCATGAAAACATGTAGACCATGGAAACCATGTAGACAATGGAAACCATGTAGACAATGGAAACCATGTAGACCATGGAAACCACGTAGACCATGGAAACATGGAAACTATGTAGACCATGGAAACCATGTAGACAATGGAAACCATGTAGACCATGGAAACAATGTGTAGACCATGGAAACCATGGAAACCACGTAGACAATGGAAACCATGTAGACCATGGAAACATGGAAACCATGGAAACTATGTAGACCATGGAAACAATGTGTAGACCATGGAAACCATGGAAACCACGTAGACAATGGAAACCATGTAGACCATGGAAACCATGTAGACCATGTAAACCATGTAGACCATGGAAACCATGTAGACAATGGAAACCATTTAGACCATGGAAGCCATGTGTAGACCATGGAAAACATGTAGACCATGGAAACCATGTAGACAATGGAAACCATTTAGACCATGGAAGCCATGTGTAGACCATGGAAACCATGTAGATAATGGAAACCATGTAGACCATGGAAACCATGTAGACCATGGAAACATGTAGACCATGGAAAACATGTAGACCATGGAAACCATGATTGATACCTTAGCATCTATTCCATCCCAGCCGTTACTTTGAGCGTGTCCTTCTATATCTCGGCCCACCAGCCCCCTCTGGTGTGGGAGGGTAACGTTTACCACGTCTCACAGTAATTGACCCCATATAGCCCCTTATTCCCAACAGTACAGTATACACTTGATTAACTTCACTGGTCACGATGGCTACACCCACCCGCAGCACGCGCTCCAGCAGGTGTATCTCACTGATCATCCCTAAAGCCAAAACCTCATTTGGACGCCTTTCCTTCCAGTTCTCTGCTGCCTGCGACTGGAACGAATTGCAAAAATCTCTGAAGTTGGAGACTTTTATCTCCCTCAACAACTTTAAAAATCTGCTATCCGAGCAGCTAACCGATCGCTGCAGCTGTACATAGTCCATCTGTACTTACCCCTCCACTTTAGCTCGTACCTCACCCCCATACTGCTTTTATTTATTTACTTTTCTGCTCTTTTGCACACCAGTATCTCTTCTTGCCCATGATCATCTGATGATTTATCACTCCAGTGTTAATCTGCTAAATTGTAATTATTCGATTTATTGCCTACTCATGCCTTTTGCACACATTGTTATAGATTCTTTTTTTTTTCTACCATGTTATTGATTGTTTATTGTTTATCCATGTGTAACTCTGTGTTGTCTGTTCACACTGCTATGCTTTATCTTGGCCAGGTCGCAGTTGCAAATGAGAACTTTGTTCTCAACTAGCCTACCTGGTTAATAAAGGTGAAATAAAAAAATAAAATAAATAAACTTACAGTATATACGACACACTAATACCAGGGTGCATTGTTTTGGGTTTATCCTGTAGCATAGCCACAAACAGGACACTTTCATGTAAAGTGAACAGTTAGTTAACTTAGTTTCCAAGTCTCACTAGACCATGGTTGTTGGTCACGGGTAAACAACAGGTGTAGACTAACCAGTGGAAATGCTTACTGTGGGTCCTTTTCCAACAGCAGAGTTAAGATATTATGCACTTAATACCGTATATTCTACTAATACCAGGGTGCTTTCTTGGGTTTACCCTGTAGAATCTCAACAGGAATTCATGTAAAGTTTAAGTTAGTTCCATGTGTTTCCACACAATCCTCTCAGCTGCCCTAGTGTTGTTGCAGTAGATGCTGTTGCTTTGTGATTCATATTTTGACACAGCGCATCTGTCGGGCACATGAATGAGCGTGTCCTAGGATGGCATGCTTTGATCCGTTTAGCGTGACAGAGTCTCATGCATTATGAGTGGTGGGGGGGGACGCTAACCTCTGCTAAGGACATTAAGGCTGCTAGCACTAGAGAATGCTAACTTTGCTAGATTGCCCCTTAGCTTCCTGAGTGAGATAGATAGGGTTGAGAGGGTATAGTGTAGTACCCAGTCCTAGGGAGATAGAGGGATATCAACAACTGGAAATGAAGGAGACAGTGGCTCAGTCTGGCTCACTTAGCCATGGTGGATGGAATGTGGGAATGATATTATGGATATGACTTGGGAATGGAAGGAAATTTGGGGATTTTGTTAGGCAATCTGGTGTCTCTGGAATTTTCAGATATATTATAGTGTTACTTTGGGGTTTTGGGGCTGTGGTGTGGGTGCATAGTGTGTGTGTGCGTGGTGCGTGCGTGCGTGCGTGGTGGCGTGCGTGCGTGCGTGCGTGCGTCGCGTGGCGTGCGGTGTCGTGCGATGCGTGAAGTGCGTGCGTTGCGTTTGGTTTGCGTGCGTTGGTGCGAGAGAGAGAGGAGGAGAGAGAGGAGAAGAGAGGAGAGAAGAGAGAGAGAGAGAGAGAGAGAGAGAGAGAGAGAGAGAGAGAGAGAGAGAGAGAATAAATAATAAAAATAATTGTAAAAATATACAGTATGCAGTGGTCCCTTTAGAATAATCTGGAAAGTAATACGACAGAAGTAGTGCTGTTAGTGGAATGTGTCTCACTCCATATGAATTCAACTGTCAAAAACAGTGTGTTTACAAATCTCCTGCTTTTCATAGCAATTAGGCCCAATCGCTGAACACTGTTGCTCCTGTAATGACTCTGTTTTTCCTGGAAAGTTGAAGCGTATTTAGAAATATGAGAACAATATGCACAGTGTGTCTTACTGTGTAGTGTTTTTTCTATATATGTATTTTTTGTATTTACCGCCTTTTTCTCCCCAATTTCGATCTTGTCTCATCGCTGCAACTCCTCAACTGGCTCGCGAGAGGCGAAGCTGGAGTCACGACCCGCCTAACCAGGATCTTTAACATCCCCCAGCTTAACCTGGAAGCCAGCCGCACCGCACCATGAGGAAACACCGTTCAACTGGTGTCATGTTCGTTGGAATAAATGTCGGACCAAGGCGCAGAGGATGTTGAGTTCCACATTATTTATTAAAAAGTGAAACTAAGCAAAGACAAAAACAAATAAACAATAAACTAACAACGAACCGTGACTACAGAGATGCTACGTGCACTAACTCAAAACAATATCCCATAAACACAGGTGGGAAAAACAGCTACTTAAATATGATCCCCAATTAGAGATAACGATTACCAGCTGCCTCTAATTGGGAACCATACAAATCACCAACATAGAAAATAAACTAGAACACCACATAGAAATAAATAAACTGATCACCCCCAGTCACACCCTGACCCACTTCACTATAGAGAAACAATGGCTCTCTGGTGCGGGCCTAGGAACCTGCTCATCCCGCGGATCCAGCCATGGACCCAGGCTGAACACTGTGCCTAGACTGGATCTCGATGCCGAGGAAGGCTCCTGCCATGGAGCGGGACTGGACACCGGCCCTGGCCTGGACATCGGTGCAGAGGAAGACTCCTGCCATGGAGCGGGACTGAACGCCGTGTCTGGACTGGGCATCGGCGCAGAGGAGAGCTCCTGCTATGGAGCTGGACTGGACGCCGTGTTAGAACTGGGCATCGGCGCAGGGAAGGCTCCCGCCATGGAGCGGGACTGGACGCTGTGCCTGGACTGGGCACCAACGCAGAAGAAGACTCTGGCCTTGGAGCTGGACTGGACGCCATGCTCAGACTGGGCATCGGCGCAGGGGAAGGCTCCGGCCATGGAGCTGGAGGTTCCGGACTGTTGACCGTCTCAGGAGGTTCCAGACCATTGACCGTCTCAGGAGGTTCCAGACTGTGGACCGTCTCAGGAGGTTCCGGACTGTGAACCGTCTCAGGAGGTTCCAGACTGTGGACCGTCTCAGGAGGTTCCAGACTGTGGACGGTCTCAGGAGGTTCCAGACTGTGGACCGTCTCAGGAGGTTCCAGACTGTGGACCGTCTCAGGAGGTTCCGGACTGTGGACCTCCTCAGGAGGTTCCGGACTGTGGACCGTCGTTGGAGGTGCTGGACTGTGGACCGTCGTTGGAGGTTCCGGACTGTGAAACATCGCCGGAAGCTCTGGACTGGGAACTGTCGCCGGAGGCTCTGGACTGGGAACCGTCGCCGGAAGCTCTGGACTGGGAACTGTAGCCGGAAGCCTGGTGCGTGAGGCCGGCACAGGTGGCACCGGACTGGTGACACGCACCTCAGGGCGAGTGCAAGGAGCAGGCACAGGACGCACCAGACTGGAAAGGCGCACTGGAGGCCTAGTGCGTGGAGCCGAGACAGGTGGCGCCAGACTGGTGACACGCACTTCAGGGCGAGTGCGGGGAGCAGGCACAGGACGTACCTGACTGGGGACACGCACTTCAGGGAGTGTGCGAGGAGCAGGCACAGGAAGTACCTGACTGCTCCACGCACTTCAGGGAGAGTGTGAGGAGCAGGCACAGGACGTACCGGGCTGTGGACACCCACTTCAGGGAGAGTGCGAGGAGCAGGCACAGGACGTACCTGACTGAGGACACGCACTTCAGGGAGAGTGCGAGGAGGAGACACATGACGTACCGGACTGGAGAGGTGCACTTGAGGCCAGAAGCGTGGAACCGGCACAGGTTGCACCAGACTGCTAACCGGATCCTCTGGTCGGATGTTGAGCAGGACACACTTGCACAACATCTCTCTCATCTCACTCTCTCCCAACTTCGCCATTGCCTCCCTGACAGTCTCAAATCAAATCAAATCAAATCAAATTTTATTAGTCACATACACATGGTTAGCAGATGTTAATGCGAGTGTAGCGAAATGCTTGTGCTTCTAGTTCCGACAATGCAGTAAATACCAACAAGTAATCTAACCTAACAATTCCACAACTACTACCTTATACACACACAAGTGTAAAGGGATAAAGAATATGTACATAAAGATATATGAATGAGTGGTGGTACAGAACGGCATAGGCAAGATGCAGTAGATGGTATAGAGTACGGTATATACATATGAGATGAGTACTGTAGGGTATGTAAACATAAAGTGGCATAGTTTAAAGTGGCTAGTGGTCATGTATTACATAAAGATGGCAAGATGCAGTAGATGATATAGAGTACAGTATATACATATGAGATGGGTAATGTAGGGTATGTAAACATTATATTAAGTGCCATTGTTTAAAGTGGCTAGTGGTACATTTTTACATAATTTCCATCAATTCCCATTTTTAGTGGCTGGAGTTGATCAGTATGTTGGCAGCGGCCGCTAAATGTTAGTGGTGGCTGTTTAACAGTCTGATGGCCTTGAGATAGAAGCTGTTTTTCAGTCTCTCGTCCTGCTTTGATGCACCTGTACTGACTCGCCTTCTGGATGATAGCGGGGTGAACAGGTGTGGCTTGGGTGGTTGTTGTCCTTGATGATCTTTATGGCCTTCCTGTGACATCGGGTGGTGTAGGTGTCCTGGAGGGCAGGTAGTTTGCCCCGGTGATGCGTTCTGCAGACCTCACTACCCTCTGGAGAGCCTTACGGTTGTGGGCGGAGCAGTTGCCGTACCAGGCGGTGATACAGCCCGACAGGATGCTCTCGATTGTGCATCTGTAGAAGTTTGTGAGTGCTTTTGGTGACAAGCCGAATTTCTTCAGCCTCCTGAGGTTGAAGAGGCGCTGCTGCGCCTTCTTCACGACGCTGTCTGTGTGGGTGGACCAATTCAGTTTGTCCGTGATGTGTACACCGAGGAACTTAAAACTTTCCACCTTCTCCACTACTGACCCGTCGATGTGGATAGGGGGGTGCTCCCTCTGCTGTTTCCTGAAGTTCCCAATCCATTCTTTGTTTTGTTGACGTTGAGTGTGAGGTTATTTTCCTGACACCACACTCCGAGGGCCCTCACCTCCTCCCTGTCTCTGGATCTTCCCTCTGCTCAGTCGCCAGCTCCATGTGCCCCCCCCAAAAAACTTGGGGTTGTCCTTGGGCTTTCTGGAGCCCCGAACCCTGTCGTCGTCGCTGTCCTCCATTATCTCCTTCCGATGTCCAGAAATCCTTCACCTGATGAACACGCTGCTTGGTCCTGGTTTGATGGGATATTCTGTCACGTTCGTTGGAATAAATGTCGGACCAAGGCGCAGCGGATGTTGACTTCCACATTATTTATTAAAAAGTGAAACTAAGCAAAGACAAAAACAAATTAACAATAAACTAACAACGTACCGTGACTACAGAGATGCTACGTGCACTAACTCAAAACAATATCCCATAAACACAACTGTTACCAGCTACCTCTAATTGGGAATCATACAAATCACCAACATAGAAAATAAACTAGAACACCACACAGAAATAAATAAACTAGATCACCCCCAGTCACGCCCTGACCTACTTCACCATAGAGAAACAATGGCTCTCTATGGTCAGGGCGTGACAACTGGCGACAGCCTGCAGGCACCCGGCCCGCCACAAGGATTTGCTAGAGTGCGATGAGCCAAGTAAAGCTCCCCCGGCCAAGCGCTCCCCTAACCCAGACGACGCTGGGCCAATTGTGCGCCATCCTATGGGACTCCCGGCCACAGCCGGTTATGGCACAGCCCGGGAATGAACCCCGGTCTGTAGTAACCCCTCTAGTACTGCGATGCAGTCCCTTAGACCGCTGTGTCACTCAGGAGGCCATGTTTTTTCTTTGCTAATGTTCTAGTTCTCCCTGTTAAACTATACCTGCCTATACAGGTGTAGGATCTTAATTTGAGCCAGTTTGCTACAGCAGGAAAAAAATTATCCTGGAGCAACAGGAAATGTGAATTATTATGTGGATTATAATTGACATTTTTGTAGAGGTTGATATATTTTCCGTTAGGGAAAATCAGGTCTGAATTTTGTAAAGTGGAAATTACAAACTACACTACAAGTTTGCATTTCCTGCTATGCAGGAAAATTATCAGCAACAAAATAGTGATCAAATTAAGATCATACATCTGTATAGGCTTGAACACACAAATAGCGTTTGCCTGCAGAGAGTACTTGCATACCGGTTTAACATGTAGAATTTCATACTGAAGGATCAGTAGACGAACGGGAGATCCACATTCGGTGCAATGTGTCACAGTATTAGTCACATTATGTCCCCACTTGCAGTATGTTGCAGTATGTACAGAGACACTATCCTTAAACCTGGCCTTGAGCAGTAGTCAAGTTCCCTCACAGGACAAATATTTTTTTTTTAAATGAATTGAATTGATCCATCGCCCTTCTCCCCAGGTGCCAGGAAGAGTGTCCGGTGGGTACATTTGGCGTGTCCTGCCGCCAGACGTGTCGCTGTGAGAACGGAGCCAAGTGCTACCACATCAGTGGCGCGTGTCTGTGTGAACCGGGCTACACGGGGGAGATGTGCGAGGTGCGCCTCTGTCCCGAGGGACACTATGGCCTCAAGTGTGACAAGACGTGTCCCTGCCACGCCGAGAACACACGCAGGTAATACCCACTCATTGGCACATATGATACAAGATACGTTGCAGTACATACAACACAATACAGTATATTACATTATCCCTGAGCTCATTCTAGAATGAACATTATAAACTGGGTGGAACATTTATTTTTACTGCTCTAATTACCTTGGTAACCAGTTTATAATAGCAATAAGGCACCTCAGGGGTTTGTGGTATATGGCCAATATACTAAGGGTGGTATCCACGCACTCCGCGTTGTGTCCCTCGAAAGAATAGCCCTTAGCCATGGTATATTGGTCATATACCACACACCCCTGGGCCTTATTGCTTAATTCTATAAGCATGCTCTAATCTATAATGGAGATCATCCTATAAGGATAATGTAATTATCCCTGAGATCATTCTAGAATGGACATTCTATAATCATGCTCTAATCTATAATGGAGATCATCCTATAAGGATAATGTAATTATACCTGAGATCATTCTAGAATGGACATTCTATAATCATGCTCTAATCTATAATGGTGATCATCCTATAAGGATAATGTAATTATCCCTGAGATCATTCTAGAATGGACATTCTATAATCATGCTCTAATCTATAATGGTGATCATCCTATGAGGATAATGTAATTATCATTGCACTAATTGCACTACTCACAACCATTCATGCTCCACCAATTGAGCCACCCGAATTAAGAATCTATCATTGAATTGTTTTATTCAGCCCTATGCCTCTCACAGTACATTGATTGTACTACAGAAACATTAATGATTCAAAGTTTAACAAGACCGTTGGAAGTCACTCAAAGTGTGTCTGGTTGTGGTGTGTTGTGTGTGCTGTTGGGTGTGTGTGTGTGTGTGTGTGTGTGTGTGTGTGGTGTGTGGTGTGTGTGTGTGTGTGTGTGTGTGTGTGTGTGTGTGTGTGGTGTGTGTGTGTGTTGGTGTGTTGTGTGTGTGGTGTGTGTGTGTGTGTGTGTGTGTGTGTGTGTGCATGCGCGGGTCGCTGGGTGGGTCGGAGGGGAGTCAGACAGTTCCCCATTGTGCCACTGCCTGTGTATTAGACAAACTGGCACAGCTGGCAGGCTCCATGTGTTGTGAGGGGGGACAGCTGCTCTGCTCTGTCTCAATGGGGCTGCTGTGTCAGGTAGGAGCAGCTGCTACTCAAACAGGTACCACGGCAACAACGGTATTGTGCCACATGTGCATGCAGCAAACCCACCCCGGCTGTTACATGGTTTAATCCCGCCTCCTGTGAGGGCATTTGAAGACAGTTCTGGAGATGTTCTGTTTAATTAGTGTTGTGTTAAGTACTAAAATAAATAATACCCATCCAGTGGACTACTTTAAAATGGTGGAAGCCCTCAATGGCAATAAACATGCTAAAACTGGTTTTATTCATCCAGAGCCCTCTTTCTAGCTCTATTGTTTTAACTCTGTATCCGAAAAGCTGATTCATTCATGAACATTTTATTGACACACTTACATATATGACATACAGAGCTTTTCCATATGGTTTTTTATTTGAACATGGGGGTAAAGTGAGAGGTATAGATGTAATGAACGTATTCCTATGCCTTGGTTTCCTTATATTACACATTTAAGGCACTTTGCACTTTATGTTCTCTCTTTAGTTTGTTAAGTTGTTTCAACCCAGTATACAGCATATATTTGATTTGATATACAGAGGGTTCATGTGAAAAGTCAAACGGTCATTGACTGTTTTCTGTTATTACAATGTTCCGGTATTGTTACATTTTCCCATGCTCTATACGGTACTTCTATTTTCCTTAGATCTTCACAGTCAAAGTAGTGCTTGCCAAGGATCAACATTGGAACACATATAATCTTATCATGTAATAAACTATAGGCAAGCCGCCTGGCTGTGACTCAAGAGATCATTCATTTCACTTGAGATTTGATCAACCATGCAGAACAGTCAGATAGGTGTCAGCCAAGCAGCCAAGCACCTTATTAAGGTAATGAAATGAAATGGTAGAGAATTGTAGGGCAATTGTAAGGCAAGATAATACATTACCTTACCAAGCGTAAACACAACCCAAATAAATAAGACACTATAAAAGTAATTTGGCAAAACAAACATAAATAATGTCTTATACGTTATTAATATGCTAGTCGTTCATTAGCTAGAAGCACATTTGAGTGTTGGCGTACTTGATGTCCAGACAAGATGTCACAACAGAGTTATCCAATGATATCAATGACAGTCCATTGTCCTCTTTTGTCTCCCTGTTTTGTGCCCAGCTGCCACCCGATGTCTGGCGAGTGCTCGTGCCAGCCTGGCTGGTCGGGGACCTACTGTAACGAGACGTGTACGCCCGGCTTCTTCGGCGAGTCGTGCCAGCAAGTGTGCCAATGCCAGAATGGTGCCGACTGCCACAGCGTGACCGGGGAGTGCATCTGCGCTCCTGGCTTCAAGGTAAAGCCGCTATGAGGGGTCTAGCAAGGCTCTGTGAAAGGTTATGAAGGCTAATGAGTGGTAATATACTCCATGTCCAGTCTAATAAAGCTACAGTAGCCTAAATCATTCATAACATTAGGGATTTTACATTGTGTTCTGAAGAAGTAACAGTTGACTTTATTAAGGTGGTGTATACTTGGAATTGTAAGAAGGTCCAAGGATTGGACTGACTTGGTCTTGAGCATTCTAACAGACTGTCTAACAGACAGTATTCACTCGTAATTCCATTGTGATGTTACCTGGGTCATGTTCAATAGGGAGAAAATGTTATGAAATGTTTTCTACGGTATGCCTCACTGAACACGACCCACGTAGCCACGTGTGATGAATAACACAAAGTCAACTAAACTATAGTACAGGAATGCTAACAGTATTTCCATTGCAGGGGTCCGACTGTTCCACAGCCTGCCCATCAGGGACCCACGGGATCAACTGCTCTGCCACGTGTGGCTGTAAGAACGGGGCACAGTGCTCTTCGGTGGATGGAGCCTGCTCCTGTAAAGCAGGTAGGCTGCTAACACCAGGGAATGCTGCGTGTGTAAGGCTAGCCCATTCAAGGAGCACATACAGTAGAAATACAATAGAATACAGTAGAAATACAGAAGAAATGCAGTAGAAATACAGTAGAATATAGTGAAAATACATTAGAAATACAGTAGAATATAGTAGAAATACTGTAGAATAAAGTAGAAATAGAGTAGAAATACTGTAGAATAAAGTAAACAAACAGTAGAAATGCAGTAGAAATACAGTTGAATATAGTGAAAATACAGTAGAAATACAGTAGAATATAGTAGAAATACAATAGAAATACTGTAGAATAAAGTAAAAAGAACTGTAGAAATTTAGTAGAAATGCAGTAGAAATACAGTAGAATATAGTGAAAATACAGTAGAAATACAGTAGAATATAGTAGAAATACAGTAGAAATACTGTAGAATAAAGTTTAAAAAACTGTAGAAATTTAGTAGAAATGCAGTAGAAATGCAGTAGAAATACAGTAGAAATCTTAACTTACATATGAAAGCAAAACTTAATTTGTAATTTGTGGATCTGCTGGATCATTCTACTAATGCAGTGGCATTTGGGTACGACTCTTTGGGGACCAAATAATATTCTCAATAAAAGATTTACAAACATAACTGTAGACACTAGTTCATTTGAGAGAAATTGACTACTCCTCTGTTAAACTATGTTTATGATCAAAATGTCTTCTCCCCCCTCCAGGTTGGCACGGAGTGCACTGCTCCATCAACTGCCCCAGTGGCACATGGGGGCTGGGGTGTAACCTCACCTGTATGTGTGGCAACGGGGGCGCCTGCAACGCCCTCAACGGACAGTGCACCTGTGCCCCCGGCTGGAGGGGCGAGAGGTGTGACCTCCACTGCCAGGTGAATGGTGTTGAATCTGGCACCTCTCTGTTTTGGACTGTTTTGTTCTAGAACATATTTGGATCCTGTACCTCTCGTGGCATTTAAAATCATTTACTTTTTTCTACGTAGAAATTATAATTAAAGCGATCTAAGTTCATTTGAGTGTCCTCTTCGTTAATTCTCCTGCCCCCACATTATGGGAAAAAGTAGATTTTCAGCCCGGGCCTAATATTCTAAGAGTTCGGGTTGGGCCGTACCGGGTTTATGGTTTGGGCAACATAGTAACCAGTTTGAGACCAACGCTTGGCCGTGGCTGTGTGAGAAGCGCACCAGTATCTCTCACATAACTAGAATTACATTAACTTTCTATGATCTCTCTCTCTCTCTGCTGATAGACATGAGCCTGCAACTCTCATCTCTCCAGCGTTGCACTTCATCCTATATTTACTTATAGAAGCATAGCAGCACGAAGGGTTCTGAAGGAACTGAAGCACCCCTGATAAATTTAAATACATTTGCCAAAGTTATAGAAATGCTGATATCTGTTGATGAAATCATTCAGAATAGCCAACTACACCATGAGAATGCCTATAATTTAGCCACAGATCAATAGCTTATTTTTTTTAAATAGCCTAACTGTGGATTGTAGCCCAATAACAAGCAATAGCCAACAGTCGGGAACTCGCAGAAAATCTGTCAGTGAAAAAACATAATGCATACAAAACAGCCCTTTCTCAATATTTCAAATCCAATCGAGGGAAAACACAGGTTGGAAAGCAAATGGCTCCTGCTGAAAAGCGAAGATTATGCTGATTGATCAACTTCCAAATGTTGCTTTACTAAAGAGAGAGGGAGAGAGACAGAGAGAGACAGAGAGAGGGGCTTTTGCCACAAAGCATCGGCCATCACCAGCAAGTGAGCTGCGCATCATTGGGTCAGTCAGTGAAACTGGAAGGCATTTTTAACTCCCTCCTCATACAGTGGGGCAAAAAAGTATTTAGTCAGCCACCAATTGTGCAAGTTCTCCCACTTAAAAAGATGAGAGAGGCCTGTAATTTTCATCATAGGTACACTTCAACTATGACAGACAAAATGAGAAAAAAAAAGGATTTGTAGGATTTTTACTGAATTTATTTGCAAATTATGGTGGAAAATAAGGATTTGGTCAATAACAAAAGTTTATCTCAATACTTTGTTATATACCCTTTGTTGGCAATGACAGAGGTCAAACGTTTTCTGTAAGTCTTCACAAGGTTTTCACACACTGTTGCTGGTATTTTGGCCCATTCCTCCATGCAGATCTCCTCTAGAGCAGTGATGTTTTGGGGCTGTTGCTGGGCAACACGGAAAACAGTGTACCTATGATGAAAATTACAGGCCTCTCTCATCTTTTTAAGTGGGAGAACTTGCACAATTGGTGGCTGACTAAATACTTTTTTGCCCCACTGTATTGTAGCCTACAATATGTGGCTCCACACACCTAGGGATAGGCTATTGATGGATTCAAGACAAGGTCATTTTCACTGATCTCAAATTCTCAGTTTGTCAGTGTCAAAGTAGCCTGTCATTTCAATCTTTTGTGCTGTATAAAAAAAGATTCTGCCAAAGTCTTCAGTCATGTAAAATGACATAGTATTGAATGAAATGTGTTTAGAAAAGGCCACATTTTTCCCAGTCCCTAGGCTACTTAAAATGTTCCCCAAGTGTGCAACTTCTTCAAGTGCCTCTACTGTACTGCTCTATGTCACTACGCAAATACCATGAAATGTATTATAAAGGTGATTTTTGCAGTACCTCAGAACTCCCCTCTTGCGCTAACTTTTTGTTTCCGACATCTCCCGATTTACAAATTATCAACTGCGTCACACTGACTCTGACCTCCATAGAAGTTGAGCAGCATTCTTACAGCCAATTTGCATGTGAGAAACTTGGAAACTCACAAATGTGAAACTTGTGTAAGTGTGTTTCGTGGCCAATTGCTCCCTTGAAGAAACTGCAGCTCTAAGCACTTGCGGTGGAGTCTTGAGCAGTCACATGCTATGCTAAGCGCTAGTCCTTTGATCACCAGCTTTCCGTAATGATTTAGCAAATCATTCAGGAAGTCAGGAGTTGGTGGATTAAGACTCTTTTCCCAATAGCTTGGTGTCGAGAAGCTCCAAATCTACAGGATTTGTTCTTATATCTGCATACAAAGCCATATACAGTATGCATGTCAGTTTAATGGTAGTTTCAAACAAGGTGGTGATGATGGAGGAGGTCAAATTAAGATTTAAATCAGATGCAGTGAAATGTGGAATGAATCAAACATAACAAATATTTCACTCAGATGTTTAATGTTAGTGCCCCTTAATAGAACGCATCACAAGTACTCAGAACTCAGTGTTAAATACCATACAATATAATTGTCACGAAGTTCGTCTGAGGAAGAAGGAGTAGACCAAAGCGCAGCACGTGTTCATGATGTTTAATAATAACCTGAACACTGAAACAAAAAAACAAAAGTGGAACAAACCACAACAGTTCTGTCAGGTACTCACACAAAACAGAAAACAACTACCCACAAAACCAACATGGAAAATGGCAACCTAAATAGGCTCCCCAATCAGAGACAACGAGAAACAGCTGTCTCTGATTGGGAACCAATTCAGGCCACCATAAACCTACATACCCCTAGACCATACAAAATCCCCATAGATAAACAAAAACCCTAGACAGAACAAAAACCCCTAGACAATACAAAAACTAAACAAACCACCCTCGTCACACCCTGACCTAACCAAAAAATAAAGAAAACAAATATAACTAAAGTCAGGGCGTGACAATAATTCATATCGGCAGTTTTGCCTTCCGAGGTTCATAGTTTCAGGAGTTTTCCAGGGCACTGGTTTAATCTTGCGAGGATGAAAATAGTCTTTATTGAACAGACATGTGTTCACATGAACACACAAATAAGCTCACCAAATCATAGGAGTACTCCTGTGTGAGCTTGTGTTTGCTTAAACCTATTCCAACACCAGTTATTATCTGCATCATTTCCAATCCCCTATATTTTTTCGTAAATATATATATTATATATACAGTACATGTCAAAAGTTTGGACACACCTACTCATTCAAGGGTTTTTCTTTATTTTTACTATTTTCTACATTGTAGAATAATAGTGAAGACATCAAAACTATGAAATAACACATATGGAATCATGTAGTAACCAAAATAAGTGTTAAACAAATCAAAATATATTTTAGATTTTAGATTCTTCAAAGTATCCACCCTTTGCCTTGATGACAGCTTTGCACACTCTTGGCATTCTCTCAACCAGCTTCATGAGGTAGTCACCTGGAATGCATTTAAATTAACAGGTGTGCCTTGTTAAAAGTTAATTTGTGGAGTACAGTGTGGTATATAGAAGATAGCCTTAGTTGGTAAAAGATCAAGTCCACATTATGGCAAGAACAGTTCAAATAAGCAAAGAGAAATGATAGTCCATCATTACTTTAAGACATGAAGGTCAGTGAATCTGGAACATTTCAAGAACTTTGAAAGTTTCTTCAAGTGCAGTTGCAAAAAAACATCAAGCGCAATAAAGAAAAACACCTGAATGAGTGTGCCCAAGCTTTTGACTTTGTACTGTATATAACATTCTATTGGTTGGGCCTCCCGAGTGGCACAGTGGTCTAAGGCTCTGTCGCAGCCAGCCATGACCGTGGCGCACAATTGGCCCAGCATTGTCCGGGTTAGGGGAGGGTTTGGCCGGCAGGGATGTTTCAATATATTTTTCTTACCTGCATGTGTGACATAACTCCACCTGTCCTATTTACGATATAATTTACAAAGATTATACCTTTTTTAAACATTTGTCCAAAAATATATATTTTTTGTATAATTAGTATTAGTATATTTGAGTTTAACCATAATATTTCTTCTGTCTTTTCTGGTGGATTAAACTGAAATTGCAACGAAATTCTCTGGCTTGTTTTAAAAATAGCGATATTTTGGAGATTATTTCATTTTCAAATAGCCAAAAGTTTAAGGTTGTAATCTGAATAAAGGGGAAAGGGTCATTCTTGAACAAGGGATGAGACATTCTTACTAATCTGCTAGAGAACCAGTTTGAATTTAAGTATAACTTTTGTATGACTGAAGCCTTTAGTGAGAGGTCTAATGCTTTAATATTTAATAATTTCTGCCCTCAGAATTCATATTCATTATATAAATAGGCCCGTTTAATTTTGTCTGGCTTGCCATTTCAAATAAAATTGAATATTCTTTGCTCATATAATTTAAAAAACAAGTTGCTGGGTGTAGGGAAGGCCATAAGCAAATTGATTGGGAAACTGGGATATGACTAAAGAGTTCATCAGAGTGATTTTGCCACAAATAGGCAGGTATTTTCCTTTTCATGGTAGCAAGATCTTATCTATTTTTGCCAACTTTCTATTAAAATGTATTGTAGTGAGATAATTTCTTTCTTTCGAGATATGAATACCAAGTATGCCCACTTCAACGTGAAGACCGACACGGTAATGTAAAAGTTGTATTTTTTTGTAATCCAATAAGTAATATAGTACACTTATCATAATTTGGTTGTAATCCAGAGAGGTTAGAAAAGGTATCTAGATCCTCTATGAGGCTGTTGAGGGATCCAAATTGTAAATTTAAAAGAAAATATGAATCATCAGCGTACAATGGCACCTTTGTTTTTAAGCCCTGGATTTCTAGGCCCTTGATATTATTGTTGGATCTTATTTTAATAGCTAATGTTTTAGTAGCTAACGTAATAGCCATAATAAATAGATATGCCGATAGTGTTGATTGAAATTAATGAAAAGACATCAGGCTGCAAACCAAAAACTTGCATAGACAAAGGACCTGAAGGACCAGACTGGGACTGAGACTGGGACTAGGACTGGGAAAGGCTGCCTAATGTACATGCACAACGTTTACCAAATATACTGTGTGTTGACTATGCAGAATCTGTCAAAACATCAGTCTAGGGCCTCCCGAGTGGCGCAGTGGTCTAAGGCTGTGCCACTAGAGGTCCTGGTTCGAGTCCAGGCTCGGTCGCAGCCGGCCGCACCCGGGAGACCCATGGGGCGGCGCACAATTGGCCCAGCGTCGTCCAGATTAGGGGAGGGTTTGACCGGTAGGGATGTTCTTGTACTATCGCGCTCTAGCAACTCCTGTGGCGGGCCGGGCACAATGCACCGTGACACGGTCGCCAGGTGTACGGTGTGACCTCTGACATATTGGTGCGGCTGGCTTCCGGGTTAAGCGGGAATTGTGTCAAGAAGCAGTGCGGAGGATGCACGGCTCTCAACCTTCGCCTCTCCCTAGTCTGTACGGGAGTTGCAGCGATGGGACAAGACTGTAACTACCAATTGAATACCACGAAATTGGGGTAAAAAAAATATATATATTAAAAAATAAACATCAGTCTAAACGGCATCTTTTGGGTTTTCTCCAGGATGGCACCTATGGCATGGACTGTAGGGAGCGCTGTGACTGTAGCCATGCCGACGGGTGCCACCCCTCCACGGGGTACTGTCGCTGCCTGGCTGGATGGACAGGTGAGTCTGGAGCCTTAACCTGTAGAACCCTCTAGAACCCCTTTCCTGACAAGATTATCCATCCGTCCATTCATACTATCCACCCATCCATCCACCCACCCATCCATCCAATCCAAATCCAAAATTACTGGGAATATTTATTGACTTTGCCTCAAATTTAAACCACTGTTAAAAGTAGTTGTAAGACTATACCACCTGCCTCTGTGCCTGTGGATGATTTGAACTGTAAGCATGGCCCAAAAACTGTATTTCACCAGTAAGTCTCCTCTCTTTCCCTCTCTTCTCCCGTGTTTTGCTTAGGTCCATACCTACACAGCATACTGATGTCAGACCTTTAAAAACTGACGCATTTCTTCCAAGCTACTTAGCCGGACATTTATCGGCAGCATTCCGCCATCGCCTAGCAACGCGCACACAGCCCCTCAATGAGCCCTTTGTCCCCCAGCCTGGGCACCGCACTCCATCACACTGTTGCCTATCGCCCCCAGAGCATCAAAACATCCCAGAGAGAGAGGGAGAGAAAGTGAGGGGTGGGATGGAGGAAAGGGGGAGAGCATCAAAACAACCCAGAGAGAAAGAGATAGAGAGAGAAAGTGGAGAAAGAGAGGCAGGGAGGGAGGGAGAGAGAAAGTGGGGGGGAGAAAGTTAGAGAGAGAAAGAGGGAGAAAACAGAGGGAGATGAGAAAAGAGGGGTACGGGAAACATAGAGGGGGAGAAAGCCTTTGACACAGAGAGGGAATGGTAAGAGGAAAAGAGTGAAGAGAGAGAGATGTGAAGGAGACGAAAAGAGAGGTGGCAAAAAGACGGAGAGAGGAAGAGAGAGGTGGCAGAGGGAGTGAGAAAAAACAGAGTGAGTCAGGGAAGAGGAAGGAGGGGGAGAACTCCCTGGTTCTCAGATACGGTTCAATTTCCAACAGAAGAAAACATTTTTTTTGTCACAGCTTGTCCTGCCAACTCAACTTTACACTTAAAAGTTTGAGAACTGTCTCTTTTTTCATAAACACGCTCAACATGCTTTGCCCATGCCTTTATTGAAGTGATTCAGGGGGGAAGACAATGTAATTGGGAAACTCTGTAGTGTCCAATCTCCCCATTGAAGTATTCTCTCTAACCACCAAGGGGCACAGTGCCCAGACAGTCTAGTGTGCTGCTCTTGTATGGCCCTTATTGTCACAGTCTGAAACCAATCCCCTTGGACAATAACAAGGGGCCGTATCGCTTGTCTCACCTTTCTATTTCATGTTCTCAGGAGGAAAAAGTTAACTTAGTGTCATTCCTGCTAAGTCCTAGAGATAAAAATCTTGGGGTGTTTTTTTTGCTGCTTTAAAATGGCTTGCTCGATAGAGACAGAGAATGTGAGAAGCATTGTAATGCAGGTTAAAACGACTTGCGGACAAATTGCTGGCAAATTGAATCCTATTACTTATTTAGCACAGGGCTGCTTGTGTGTCACCGTCCAAAATTGAAAGTAATATAGACCATCAAAAGAGTTTGAAGTTTGATAGGGTACAAAGATGTCATGTTTTGTTGACAGGCTTAATGTTAATAAACCATTAGAGCAATTCACTTGTAGATGTTGTTCGGGAAATTGAATGACTGAGGTCTACTACATGTATGTGACCAAAACATTACACTTTCATATCTGTTTGCAAGTACAGTGCACAGTGTGTGGGAGTCCCTTCAACCTTTCTACTTCCGTTTTTGCTAAGCCTACGGTTTAACGTTACTTCAGGTGTGCTACCTCTGTTTACTAAAAAACTATGAGACGTTACCAAGACTGGGCCTTATTATAGCCTACAACTAATGCCCAGAGTATTTCCTTGGCAGGGCACTTGGTTAGGAAAGACTGAGGGCCCTAGTCCAATCAAATAGCCACATTTGGTAAATGTAATGCATCACAAATGGATAGATGCTGCATTGGAGAGCCTAGTAGTATTGTGTTTGTGTGTGGAGCTTTGCCAGTAAGATGGTATTGACAGAAATCATCCCTGTATGATGCATTTTATATCATATGATGCAAAATGTATCATACGGGGATGATTTGTGTATTTTGAAAGTTATACGTCTTGAAAACTTGATTGCTGAGAAGCAAAACAATTTGGGACTATGGCAACAATGGACTAATGAAACAAATGCCAAAAGATAGTTATTGGGTGGAGATTTCCTTTAAGAGGCTGCCGTCTGGTATTAAACCCTGCAGAAATCTGGAAATCAATCCCTGTAATTAGCAGATTTACAATACCAAGCCTTCTTCAGATGGGTCCTATTCTTTAGGCTCTTAACGGAAGAAAAGGTACTGAAATTGTTTTTGTTTTCTATTGCAAAATGTTTCACTACGGTGTCATTGTGTGAATGAATAGAACCTTGGGCTATAGTGTAGAGTTAGTTAACCCTCACCCCTGTATGCTATGTGTTGTCCAACTGATACTGATGCTACCTATAGTGATGCTACCATTGTCAACTCAAATCAAATCACATTTTATTTGTCAAATGCGTTGTAAACAACAGGTGTAGACTAACAGTGAAATGCTTACTTACGGCCCTTTGAATTGTTTTATTATTGAATATCCAAAACATACAACATACTTACGGCCCTTCCCAACAATGCAGAAAAAAAATGAAGACAAGGAATAAATACAAAATGAGTAACGATAACTTGGCTATATACACGGGGTACCAGTACCGAGTCTATGCTCAGTTACAAGGTAATTGAGATAGATATGCACATATAGGAAGGGGTAAAGTTACTATGCAACAGGATAGAAATAAACAGTAAGATTAGAGACCAGTGACTCATCAACAATGGGTAAAGTCCCACTTGCAGTTAAAGACTGGGTTAATGCTAGAAACATGAGCTTTGCTTATGTGGTGGGTCACAGGCACAGCCTAAAAGATCTCAATCTCTCTCTCCCTATTACTATCTCCTCTCTCTTCCTCTTCCCATCTCCTCTCTCTTCCCATCTCCATCTCCTCTTTCTTCCTTCCTATCTCCTCTTCCCATCTCCTCTTTCTTCGTATCTCCACTCTCTTCCTGTTGCTGTGTCTACGTTTTATTTTGTAAAAACAATATTGTTCATTTAGAAGATTAAAAGAAGAAGATACATGAATTTGACCAAGATAACACCATGTTTTAATGATACCAATCATGAGAAACAGCAGTAGGATGTACAGTGGCACAGTGTGGAAAAAATGTTAAGGTTACAAATGCTATAATTTGGAAATGAAATGTGTGAATAAAAAAAAAAGTTGTGGAAGACCTTAAGTACCCATTTCCCTCCCCATACAGCTGACCATCCCATCCCAACACCCCCTCTCCAGCTCCCACCCACCAGGAAGATAGTGAGGCCCCTCCTAGCTGTCACACCCGTCCCTACTACCAGCCACCCATCCTCCACCTGCCTGTATTTAGACCATGAGTTGAACAGCCCTCCCTCCTTCCATATATTTTTTGATGGCCTTACAATTTCTTAACAACACCTAAGTCAGACCCAAATTCTTATAGTATTTGAAGGCTTTATAGATGTTCTCTACGGGCCTGATTCAGAGTTGAGATAAACGCACGCAATTTGGACTTTCCCACAAATACAGCAAATCATTATTCTGTATTATTTATCATTTCGTAATATTCAATTGGTAGTTACAGTCTTGTTTCATCGCTGCAACTCCCATATGGACTCGGGAGAGGTGAAGGTCAAGAGCCATGTGTCCTCTGAAACATGACCCTGCCAAGCCGCACTGCTTCTTAACCCGGAAGCCAGCCGCACCAATGTGTCGGAGGAAACACTGTACACCGGAAACACTGGCGGCCGAAGTCAGTGTGCATGCACCCGGGTCGCCACAAGGAGTCGCTAGAGCATGATGGGACATAGACATCCCGGCCGGCCAAACCCTCCCCTAACCTGGACGACGCTGGGACAATTATACGCCGCCTCATGGGTCTCCCGGTCGCGGCCTGCTGCGACATAACCTGGAATCAATCTCGGGTCTGTAATGACGCCTCTAGCACTGCCTTGACGTCAATGGGAGACAGACCTGTGTGGACTTGTTTGCGTGAGCCCTACGTTGTTTGTGTTCCCAGGTATCCACTGTGAAAGTGTGTGTGTTTCCAGGTATCCACTGTGACAGTGTGTGTGCCGAGGGCCGCTGGGGGCCAAACTGTTCCCTCCCTTGCAACTGTAAGAACGGGGCCTCCTGTTCTCCTGACGAGGGCACCTGTGAGTGTGCGCCTGGGTTCCGGGGAACCACCTGCCAGCGCAGTGAGTATCTCATATCTGACCAATTATTGTGTTAATGGCTCATATTGTATCTGATTGTGTTGGATTTATATAGAACGTTTCACAACTTATCAAAGCACAAGGTTGACCCTGGCCATGACCCCATCTCAGAAGGTGTCTAAGGGGGAGTTGGTATATGCAAAAAACTATTCACACATGGCTATATTACACACTTGTACAAGTCTGAAATAGAACAAATATAAGCCAAAATATTATTATTATTATTATAAACATATAGTACCAGTCAGAAGTTTGGACACACCTACTCATTCCATTCTACATTGTAGAATAATAGTGAAGACATCAAAACTATGAAATAACAGATATGGAATCATGTAGTAACCAAAAAAGTGTTAAACAAATCAAAATATATTTTAGATTCTTCAAAGTAGCCAGCCTTTGCCTTGATGACAGCTTTGCAACCAGCTTCATGAGGTAGTCACCTGGAATGCATTCCAATTAACAGGTGTGCCTTGTTATAAGTTAATTTGTGGAGTACAGGGTGGTATACAGAAGATTTGGTAAAAGACCAAGTCCACATTATGACAAGAACAGCTCAAATAAGCAAAGGAAACAACAGTCCATCATTACTTTAAGACATGAAGGTGAGTCAATCTGGAAAATTTCAAGAACTTTGAAAGTTTCTTCAAGTGCAGTTGCAAAAACCATCAAGCGCTATGATGAAACTGGCTCTCATGAGGACCGCCACAGGAAAGGAAGACCCAGAGTTACCTCTGCTGCAGAGGATAAGTTCATTAGAGTTAACTGCAACTCAGATTGCAGGCAAATAAATGCTTCACAGAGTTCAAGTAACATACACATCTCAACATTAACTGTTGAGAGGAGACTACGTGAATCAGGCCTTCATGGTCGAATTGCTGCAAAGAAACCACTACTAAAGGACACCATTAAGAAGAAGAGACTTGCTCGAGCCAAGAAACACGAGACCGGTGGAAATCTGTCCTTTGGTCTGATGAGTCCAAATTTGAGATTTTTGGTTCCAACCGCCGTGTCTTTGTGAGACGCAGAGTAAGTGAACGTATGATCTCTGCATGTTTGGTTCCCAACGTGAAGTATGGAGGAGTTGGTGTGATGGTGCTTTGCTGGTGACACTGTCTGGGATTTATTCAGAATGCAAGGCACACTTAACCAGCATAGCTACCACAGCATTCTGCAGCAATACGCCATCCCATCTGGTTTGCGCTTAGTGGGACTATAATTCGTTTTTCAACAGGACAATGACCCAAAACACGCCTACAGGCTGTGTAAGGGCTATTTGACGAAGGAGAGTGATCATCAGATGACCTGGCCTCCACAATCACCCGACCTCAACCCAATTGAGATTTGGGATGAGTTGAACCGTGAATGAAGGAAAAGCAGCCAACAAGTGCTCAGCATATGTGGGAACTCCTTCAAGACTGTTGGAAAAGCATTCCAAGTGAAGCTGGTTAAGAGAATGCCAAGAGTGTGCAAAGCTGTCATCAAGGCAAAGGGTGGCTACTTTGAAGAATCTAAAATATATTTTGATTTGTATTGGTTTCTACATTTAACAATTTTGGTTACTACATGATTCCATGTGTTATTTCATAGTTTTGATGTCTTAACTATTATTCTACAATGTAGAAAATAATAAAAAATTAAGAAAAACCCTTGAATGAGTAGGTCTGTCCAACCTTTTGACTGGTACTGTATATACACTGAGTGTACAAAACATTAGGAAAACATTGCTCTTTCCATGACATAAACTGACCAGGTGAATCCAGGTGAAAGCTATGATCCCTTATTGATGTCACCGGTTAAATCCACTTCAATCAGTGTAGATGAAGGGGAGGAGGCAGGTTAAAGAAGGATTTTTAAGCCTTGAGACAATTGAGACATTGATTGTGTATGTGTGCCATTCAGAGGGTGAATGGGCAAGACAAAAGATATAAGTGCCTTTGAACAGGGTATGGTAATAGGTTCCAGGCACACCAGTTTGAGTGTGTCACGAACTGCAACGCTGCTGGGTTTTTCACACTCAACTGTTTCCCGTGAGTATCAAGAATGATCCACCACCCGAAGGACATTCAGCCAACTTGACACAACTGTGGGAAGCATTGGAGTCAGCATGGGCCAGCATCCCTGTGGAACGCTTTCCACACCTTGTAGAGTCCATGCCCCGATGAATTGAGGCTGTTCTGAGGGCAAAAGGAGGTGCAACTCAATATTAGGAAGGTGTTCCTAATGTTTTGTACACTCAGTGTAAATACAGCACATATAAATATGTTCCCAAAATGTCCAGGTTTTACAGAAATCCCGGTTGGTGGATTCCTGGAGGTCTTGCTTATTTCTACCATATTCTGATAATCATCCAACCCGGATTTTTGCAACCCGATAGAGGGGTAACTCACCCGTGACCACCTGGCACCCAGCTTGGTGATCTGCAGCAACCATTTTGTAATGGAAATGTCCTAAATCCTTCCATTGACATCAATGCGTGATTCATACTACAGTTACATACAGTATGTGAATATCTCAAGTCAGTATGTGTCTCACTCTTAAGTCTGACTCATTATTCTCAACCTGTCCTTTCAGTCTGTTCACCAGGCTACTATGGCCACCGCTGCAGCCAGGCCTGTCCCCAGTGTGTTCACAGCATTGGACCTTGCCACCATGTCTCTGGCCAGTGTGACTGCCTCCCAGGGTTCAAGGGAGCCCTCTGCAATGAAGGTGAGTGTTACCCGGTATGACACTCAAACATAACCTTGTATGACACCTTTTTCAGTACAGGCTATACCGTGTCCGAGTCCTTATCCAAGTAATTTCCATAAATTTGTTTTTTATTAATTATTTCCTTCATAAGGCTACTTACCTGATAGACTGGGATAATTCATGTGTATTATAGTGATAGTGGTCATGTGACAGTAGATATGAAAACATTGCCTCGAGTTATTCATGAATGTTATATGGCGTAACTCTCCGCTATGAAAAAATACCATTGACTCTTCTTTGTCCAGTAAGGGTTGTTGGCTCATTTGTTGATTTAAAGGTTGTGTCTCACTCTCTCTTGCCGTCCTCCCACAGTGTGCCCCAGTGGTAGGTTTGGGAAGAACTGTGCATGGGGGTGCACCTGTACCAACAACGGAACCTGTAACCCCATCGACGGCTCGTGCCAGTGCTACCCCGGGTGGATTGGAAGCGACTGTTCACAACGTGAGAACTCTCAAATTACTTTTCACACTATTGTGCCATTCTGAACCAAACTATGCTGGTTCACATTTCCCCACAATGTCCTTTTAGCATTATTGAAGAAACTATACAGGATGTGTAACCATCCACCACAGCTCGTTACAGCTTGGTTTGGCTCGGTTTCGGGAACAGAAATGTCTTGTAAAAAGCCTGTGTGACCCTGTCTATCTGCATCCCCAGTGGTAGAGTTAATCTTATTTAGTTAGGTCAATTCAGCAAATTAGTTGAAATTCAATTTTGGAGAGATGGAGAGATATCCTATTGATTTCTTAGATTTAATATGGAACTGACATTAACTCGTTTCTTTTGTGGATTAGGTTTGTTTCTTAGGATTGGTAGAATATGTCGAACATATTGTATATCCTATCCTTAGAATCTGGATAACATTCCATGCTGAAGAACATTTGCTAATCCAGTATTTCCCTGCTCTGTTCTACCAAGTCATGTCAGAAGTCCTGAAAGTCATAATCTTCTATAACAGAAAATGATTCAATTTAGCAAAACAACTCAAATTACAAAACCATTAGATTAATTACACCAAAAACATTTTTAACACTTCCATAATGTACACATTTACCATCTCTGCTAATCTACTTGACAAGCCCCTCGCCAGCTCCACTGAGCTTCCTAGCTCCATTAATGCCCATTAAGACAGACCACAGGTGCTACTTACTGCGACCCCTGACTCTGAACGTGTTTTGAGCGAGACACTCTCCACATTAGATTTACCGGTCTCTGACACCATTATCTAAGGCGCTGACATTTGCTAGCCCCTCGGCCTGGCTCACATTACTGCCAAGTGAGGAGACCTCCGTGACCCCTTTTGACCTCTCATGACCCCTATTGACCTCTGCATGACCCCCTAACTCATCACAGTCTTAAGGACCCTGGGATACCCTGCATGGGCTGCCTCATAATCACAGATGTGGGGCAACATGCTTCGCATTCTGAGTGTCAAGTAGTATTGACGCCGACCTCTCGTGTAGCCCGACAACTTTCGCCCAGCATAATGTTACATCATGGACTTTCCAGGACGAATTCCTGGGAAGACATTCTGAGGGAGAACATTTTCTGTTTATAATAGGGCACTGTTGGGTGTAGTAGTGTGGCTGACAGTCTGGGGATTGATGTACTATGGCTCCCTCTGGTGTTGGTTCATGATACATGGATTTTCAGCCCATAGAAATACTTCTGTGGTTCATTCCTAGTCCTTACCCTATAGCACAAGATGTTGAAAATACATATTTTTAGTTGAGGAGACGTCTTTTTGATTGAAAAGACGTCTTTTCAATGGCTAGGATCCGCTGATGTTCTATTCGTCCTGGTTCTTCGTTGCTCAGTGGCTCAAATATTGTCATTGGTTAGCAAGATAGTTCACACACCCTGGTTTTCCCAATTATAGATTAGTTACTGAATAAAGAGGAAGTAAAACCAGAAGTCTTGCTGCTTTCAATCCCCACTCTGTATAGTGTGTGCTATAAACATATTTTAGTGTACTGTAACATCGTCCCCAGGCTCATACTGTGGTTGTTGTCCTTGTCTTTCAGCTTGTCCCCCTGGTCAGTGGGGGCCCAACTGTATCCACACGTGTAACTGTCACAACGGGGCCTACTGCAGTGCCTATGACGGGGAGTGCAAGTGTACCCCGGGCTGGACGGGCCTCTACTGTACACAACGTGAGTCACACACACACAAGTACACACCCCATCTAGCACTGCCCACCTCATCATGACACACTGTCATAAAACTTTGTATTTAGATCCTGTGTAAAACTATATTTCATAACAGGCTGTATGTGACCACACTTCAATCAAATGCTGACCTAAGACTGATAGTATATGTATCCATTGCAGGCTGTCCATTGGGCTTCTATGGTAAGGACTGTTCCCAGACCTGCCAGTGTAAGAACGGAGCCGACTGTGACCACATCTCTGGCCATTGTACCTGCCGGACCGGCTTCATGGGACGCCACTGTGAGCAAAGTGAGTTTACCCCACAGGATTATGTGTCATCAGAATAACTACAGAACACAGGATACACATGATAGGAATGAGAGCTGGGGTCAAAATCATGTTATTGAAATATACTCATAATGTAAATAGTTGTCTCTTTATGTTAAAATTATTCTCCTAAATTAACTGGCATTGTAGTGATTTTGACTCCAACTCAGAGAAGCATGACAAGTTCTCCTGTACAGTGTTGTACATCAGTAATGCATGGTTAAAGAATAAATGAGTATCGTTGATTGTAATATGCTTGTCGATTACCTTGCTTGCTCCCAGAATGCCCCCCTGGCTCCTATGGTTACGGCTGTCGTCAGGTTTGCGACTGTCTGAACAACTCCACCTGTGACCACATGACGGGTACTTGCTACTGCAACCCCGGCTGGAAGGGGGTGAGGTGTGACCAAGGTGAAGACTGTTACATATTAGAACAAACCTGTCATTGATAAGATGGTTTTGAATCCTACTGCTGACACCAATGTGGCGTTTATTTGGTGGTGCAAGGTTCCGAGGCGTGATTCAAACCTGGCACCTTTGGGATCAGACTCAGACGTAACTGCTGCTCAAAGAACAATATCAATATACTGACCCAATACCAAACTGATCCTTAGCCCCTACCTCTAGGCACTTGTTAGTGTCCCCTTGCAAATCTGTAAGAGTAAGATAAGTAGCATTAGGGCACCTGCACTCTAACAATAGCTTCTGAGGGGATGAATAAAGTTGAGTTAGTTGAATATGTCCTAGACCTAACTTAATCCTTCTTCCACGTCATAGCCGGGGTGGTGATCGTGGGAAACCCCAACAGCCTGACTAGCGCTGCAGTGCCCGTGGACTCCTACCAGATCGGCGTCATTGCGGGAATCATCATCCTGGTGTTGTTGGTGCTCTTCCTTCTCCTCCTCTTCATTGTGTACAGGAAGAAGCAGAAGGGCAAGGAGACCACCATGCCCGCTGTCACCTACACACCCACCATCCGCGTCGCCGCCGACTACGCCATCACCGGTAAGCATAGGCACCATTGCCCTAGTGATTTGGCGGTACTATAGCCTCATCTTTTATCTATATTTTCAATTCAGTTGCACATACTTTTATCCTGTGGTCAAATTATATCACTATGACAGTACTGTGAAAAGAAATGAATAGCCACTTCCCCTTACTAGCATTTATTCTAATGTGGCTATACTTGTGATGAAAGGGTTTTTAGTTCTGACTTAAGTAGGCAGTCTATCTCTGTCTTTCAGATGCAGCGCACCCACAAACAAGTCAGACACCCGGACATCCCAACAGACATCCCAACAGCAACTACTTCTCTAACCCCAGTTACCACACTCTGACCCAGTGCACTAGTCCCCCACATGTCAACAACCTACCCTACGGAAAGGTGAGACCCCTTTTTAATGCACTTGTGATAAAGAGCTTAGCTTGATGGTATATTTGCCATTTAACTGTGTACTGAGTTTGCCAATTCCCTTAGTATACCATTTACAAACCCTCCCTATTGAACTACATTCACATGAGGGGTGAAAAGCGCTAGGTAAAATATAATCGATTTGAGATGTTATTTGATGGAATCATCGAGATGATAGTTGTTTTTTCAACTTTAAAACCTTTTACTGCTATGGGCTGAATCAGGGCCAGAGTCTTGGTAGCTTAAACAAATCTACTTTGAAACAAAATTATACTTCACACACATGGTTATGGGCTTAAGAAAAGAAAACACCTGTACCGTGTCAGATATAGAGTTGAAATATATTCAATTTTGAGTTTGCATCCCAATATTACACTTTATATACATCACAGAAGACTGAAATATAACAAAACTGTTTGACATAGAAACACTGTATTTCCTTTGTTTAAAAAAACAAAGTATATTTATTAATTATGAAAAAGATGAATAACATTCCACCCATGAGGCCAAAGAGGTCACTTTTGGTCATTGACTACAGGAAAGGGCTACATAAGATACAGTATTACTGCATTGTTGAAAAAGAGCAAGCAAGACAGGCATTTCACTGTACTTCATATAAAAAACTGCACAGCACGTGACAAAAAAAATCTTGAAACTTGCATTCTGATACTTATGGTACTGTATATATGAAGATACTGTACTTTGTCTAATAACATTTTTCCACAACAAAAGCATACAGCTAACAATAATTATCAGTAATTCCATATAATGTGTTAAAAGCCTGGATCATTACCATAACCACGGTGTTCTGGGATGTATTTAAGGCTAAGAACAACCAGTTGTTTGTGAACCTGAAGAACGTGGACCAGAGGAAGAGGCTTCCCATAGCGGACCACACTGGAACCCTGCCTGCCGACTGGAAACAGGGGGGCTGCTTTAACGAGCTGGGTGAGATCACACACACCAGGACACTATACACACACACACACACACACACACACACACACACACACACACACACACACACACACACACACA
>NC_036842.1:35555955-35594193 GCF_002910315.2 Salvelinus sp. IW2-2015 | reverse complement strand
ACACACACACACACACACACACACACACACACACACGTGCACACACAGACAGACAGACAGAAAACATATTGCACACTTATTTTAAAGTGAGGGGTTTTAATGCTGTATGTATCATTATAATGTACTTATATATTTTTCATATCATTCTTTATTGTACCAGGAGCTTACGGAGTGGACCGACGATACATGGGGAAATCCCTGAGAGGTAGGCTCTTATTACTGTATATCATATCATATACTGTATATAATAAAACACAGGTTGGTCAGTTTGAATTTGAATACCATATCTGACTTTTTCTATGTCACTCAGACCTGGTGAAGGGGACGCCCTATCACGCCAGCTCCTGCTCCCTCAACAGCTCAGAGAATCCCTACGCCACAATCAAGGACCCACCCCTCCTGATGCCCAAAGTAGAGTGCGGCTACGTTGAGATGAAGTCACCCGCACGGCGAGACTCGCCCTATGCTGAAATCAACAACACCAGCCCCACCAATAAGAACGTCTACGAAGTCGGTGAGGAACAGTAGGATTTTTGTCTCTCTTATTTTTAGCCTATACCTATCCATTATGACCATTGAAGGTCCTGTCTGGTAAAAAAAAATGTGAGAAGGGGTGATACTGTTAGACAAACTCAGATTAAATGAGTATTCCCAAAGTAAAAAAAAAAAAGAGTCATTGCTATGTTGCTAACAGTACCTGAAAATGTTTGTATTTCAAGAGCCCACTGTCAACGCCATCCACTCACCTGGGAACAGCAACGGTCACGGCCCCTTTGGCCAGGATCCGTACGACCTACCAAAAAACAGCCACATCCCCTGTCACTACGATCTCCTGCCCACACGGGACAGCCCCCCGTCACCCCACAAGGAACTAGACAGCGAATGAGCTACCAGAGAATCCCGCCACTAGGAGTTGGACAAGCGAATGTGCTTCCAGAGACTCAACAAGGACCCCACCCCCTCTACCCATGGCTCAGCTAATGAATGCTCCTCATTTGCTGGCATACTGTATGCTCATTCGCTGCACCATTGTTTTCTTGCATTTGTTTTTTTATTATCACTATAATCATTCTTAATCACGTTTTTTTTTCGGAGAGAGGAACTCTTATGTTGCCTCAAGTGTCACATTCACAATTTTCTTTATCAATGTAGACATGACTGTTATTTGTGAAAAGTTTGGTATTTTGAGGTGCTTGAGTAATATTGATATACAGCTTTTTACAGGTTTTCCTATATGAAGTGTTCAGTAAATCATTTCAATCACCGGGGACTCATCACCTGCCTTTTAAAATCTATAGTATACAAAACAAACCTCAATTTATCATTGTAACGATGAAAGTGAACTTTAACAGTATTAGGAATCCGCTAATTAACCAGTTACCAGTATTTTAGCCAGTTTTTTTCTTAATTTTTTCCCCCCTTTGTTTTTTGTTATTAGTACTGTACGGTTGAGCATTGTTGTTTGTTTGTTAGACAATGTAACTGTTATTGTTGTTGACAAATCTTAATCTTTTTTTAGTCTGACATCAATACTAAAGTAACCAAAGGTTTAAGTGCCATAGTAAGTCATAGTAAAACTTTTCTTTTAAGTTCCTTTTGCTCTTTTAGTGGTGGATTATGAGCATTAGTTGAATTGTGGCAAGCATTCAATCGCACAGTTTGAGGTCTATAACTATAAGCAGTTAGAGTTGTGTGTCAGTTACTGTTGTGAGAACAAGTTTAAATGTATTGCCATAATACTTTCATGACACTTCATAAGAATTACATAAAGCCTGTTATAACCTCCTGGAAGGTCATACAACTGACTGCCGAACACCGTAACATTCCATGTCAGCATTATGTCAATTCAATTGTGAAAAAGAGTGGAGTTTTATTCCTGGTTAGGAAGGCATGTTGAAGGAGGACCACTAAAATATCTCCAGATTATTAAATATCTCCAATATTAGATCATTAGATAAACTATGAGTTCATTGGCAATTACCTGTGAAATTGTGTTTTGACTTTTAATCAAATTTAGAACAGGAAAACTATTAATATGATGTACTCTGTTGTTAAAGTATGTAATAGTAATTGAACTTTTATGCAGTGCAATTAAAAGGGCTCAGTATCATTTAAAAAAAGAAAGAAATAATAAATAATTTGTAGTAATAATGCATAAGCTGGACTTTTGCATCGCAATGAAATGAAAGACCTTATCAAAAAACAATATGAGACAAATTCAAGATTCACATGAAATACTGTATAGGCCTACATTTCCATAAATACTGTATAGGCCTACATTTCCATAAATACTGTATAGGCCTACATTTCCATAAATACTGTATAGGCCTACATTTCCATAAATACTGGATTTGTTCAACATTAGATTTAGAACTCTTTGTGTATTCTGCATGTCTTTTCACGCATTATGAATGGCCTAAAAGACAGCCACAAGTCTTAAACTATTCTGAGCCAGATCTGAAATGTATTTGTACAAAAATGATGTATATAGCTGTAAATCACTTGAAAACGAGAAGTGATGTTTGGTGTTGATGTAAAAAAAATAAATCAACAACACACCATGCCTTCCTTTTTGTATGTTATTAATATATCACACCCTGTGCTCTGTTCTTCCAGGTCCAATCAGAATAGCATAAATATCAAACTGTAGATAAGACTAGATTTCACTCAATTATTTTCATTACAAAGAATTCCATAATAATTAAATCCCTGTTCTCTTACAAATGGCAATGTTCACAAGGAAACAACATGACCGTTTGACAGTGACTTGACATTGGTTTCTTGAAGGCTGACAACACTCTAGTCACTCAAACAATATATTGTTTTTATAGCATTAATTGTTTATAATGCGTTATAAATAACATGTCACTAAAAAACAATACAATTCATGATTAGTGTTATTGAGGCTATTGATATTTTTCAGACAAATTGGACCCGTGTAAATCTAAATGTATATACACATTTTTGCTCGTTTGTTTTCAATCACCCTATTCTACGTAGACTTTTTCTAAAAGTTTCACACTTATTTTTCCACCCCAAAGAAATCTCATGACAATGATTTAATTTTAATACCACTTGTTATACATTCTCAATATTGCATTTTGTCTCTTTTTTGTTTTTTTAATAGGTTACATGTACTGTATTTGCAAATGCTTTTCAATAAAATTACAAAAATGTGACCTGCGTTCATGGCACATAAATTAATGATGCGTAGGCTAACAAGAAAAGTGAGAAGTGATGAAGATGTCATCACCTGGGGACACAGGACGCAATTACAGAGTTTCTAACCCAATATTGTACTGTCTTTGACACAATGTTTTGGAACGGTCAGTGCTATCTGGGATCCTTGGGAGGTCCTAACCCTAACCTCTACCCGAGTCCCGATTTTCATGACTTGTGACTCTACTTGGACTCAACCATTGGTGACTTGGAGTTGCCTTCTCGTGACTTGTATTTGCACTTGGACTGGATAGGTTACGATAAGCAGAATGTTAGCAGCACTAGGTGCCCAGAGCAACGATGGTTCTGTTTTCTAGCAGTGGGAAGAACGTGCCACACCCGGCACACTTAGCCTACATCAGCTGATGAGCTAGTCTTCAGTATGCAATAAAAAAAACTACACAAATATCAGTAGGTGATTACAAATAAGTAGCTGAGAGTTTGACTTGTGTAGTAAATACAATGAACAAAAATATAAAAGGCAACACGTAAAGTCCCATGTTTCATGAGCTGAAATAAAACATCCCCAAAATGTTCCATTCACACACAAAATGTATTTCTCTCAAATGTTGTGCTCAAATGTGTTTACTTCCCTATTAGGGAGCATTTCTAACCAAGCCAAGATAATCCATCCACCTGACAGGTGTGGCATATCAAGAAGCTGATCATTACACAGGTGCTGGGGACAATAAAAGGCCCCTCTAAAATGTGCAGTTTTGTCTGGCAACACAATGCCACAGTTGTCTCAACTTTTGCGGGAGCGTGCAGTTAGCATGATGACTGCAGGAATGTCCACCAGAGCTGTTGCCAGAGAATTGAATGTTCATTTCTCTACCATAAGCCACATCCAACATCGTTTTAGAGAATTTGGCAGTACGTCAAACCGGCCTCACAACTGAAGACCACGTGTAACCACGCCAGCCCAGGACCTCCACATCCAGTTTCTTCACCTGCGAGATTGTCTGAGACCAACAACCCGGACAGCTGATGAAACTGTGGGTTTTCATAACTGAAGAATTTCGGCTCATCTGCATGCTCGTTGTCCTTACCAGGGTCTCGACCCGACTGCAGTTTGGCGTCGTAACTGACTTCAGTGGGTAAATGCACAACTTCGATTGCCACTGGAATGCTGGAGAAGTGTGCTCTTCACAGATGAATCACGGTTTCAACTGTACCAGGCAGATGGCAGACAGCATGCATGTTGTCATGTGGGCGAGCGGTTTGCTGATGTCAACATTGTGAACAGAGTGCTCCATGGTGGCGTTGGGGTTATGGTATGGGCAGGCACAGAACACAATTGCATTTTATCGATGGCAATTTGAATGCACAGAGATACCGTGACAAGATCCTGAGACCGATTGTTGTGCCATTCATCCGCCGCCATCACCTCATGTTTCAGCATGATAATGCACGGCCCCATGTCGCAAGGATCTGTACACAATTCCTGGAAGCTGAAAATGTTCCAGTTCTTCCAGGGCCTGCATACTCACCAGACATGTCACCCATTAAGCATGTTTGGGATGCTCTGGCTCGATGTGTATGACAGTGTGTTCAAGTATCCAGCCAATATCCAGCAACTTCACAGAGCAATTGAAGAGATGTGGGACAACATTCCACAGGCCACAATCAACAGCCTGATCAACTGTATGTAAAGGAGATGTGTGGCGCTGCATGAGGCAAATGGTGGTTTATACCTACTAGTTTTCTGATCCACGCCCCTACTTTTTTTTTATAAGGTATCTATGACCAACAGATGTATATCTGTATTCCCAGTCATGTGAAATCCATAGATTAGGGCCTAATGAATTTATTTAAATTGACTGATTTCCTTATATGAACTAAGTTTTTGCCTGTTGTGTTTATATTTTTGTTCAGTGTAAGTATTCAAGCACAGGTATTGAGTATAACTTGTGAGGTAGTGATGAATAGTAAATTAGGTGAGGTTTTCCATTAAGGAGTGGCGATATACTGCCATGGTGGTGACTACAAACAATTGCATAATAAAGACCTGTTCTAAATTGATGGACTCGTAACTCAATGGTCTTAGACTTGATTTCAGCCATAGGGACTAGTGACTCCACTCAAGCACAGGGGACTTGGGACTCGAGTTTAAGTGACTCAACCACAACACTGCTACCCTTACCTTAACCCTAACCTTAACTCTTACTTAACCCCTTAAATGTCAACTTCAATGGGATATGGACATCCCAAGATAGAGCAGACCATTTTGGAACGTTCAGATAGAAATAGGCTATGTAGAACAAACATGTCTCTGACATGTAGAATAAGAAATCACATCAGCTCTATTCATCACATTTCTATCTGCAACGTTCAAGAACGTTTGGCAACTGAACGTGGCCCTGGGCTAGCGCATGCATTTTACATCTTCAGACTTGCAACTGATTTACCAAAATAAAATGGAAAACTACATATGAATCAATTCTGCAGTTTTGGTTCCTGGGCGAAACCTCACACAGGTAAGGCGCTCACTAAACAACGCCTCTGCCACTGGATAGTGGGGCTATTGCTTTGGCCTACACAAGTAAGGGTCTTCAGTCTCTTGCTGGCCTACGGGCTCATTCCACTAGAGCAGTGGTTCCCAAACTTTTTAATAGTCCCATACCCCTTCAAACATTCAACCTCCAGCTGCGTACCCCCTCTAGCACCAGGGTCAGTGCACTCTCAAATGTTGTTTTTGCCATTGTTGTAAGCCTGCCACTCACACACTATACATTTATTAAACATAAGAATGAGTGTGAGTTTTTGTCACAACCCGGCTCGTGGGAAGTGACAAAGAGCTCTTATAGGACCAGGGCACAAATAATAATAATCAATAATTTTGCTCTTTATTTAACCATCTTACATATAAAACCTTATTTGTTCATTTTAAATAGTTAATAACTTACCACAGGTTAATGAGATGGGTGTGCTTGAAAGGATGCACATAACTCTGCAATGTTGGGTTGTATTGGAGAGAGTCTCAGTCTTAATCCTTTTCCACACACAGTCTGTGCCTGTATTTAGTTTTCATGACAGTGAGGGACCGAGAATCCACTCTCACATAGGTACATGGTTGCAAAGGGCATCAATTTTCCAAGGCAGGATACTCTGAGCGCAGCCCAATCCAGAAATCTGACAGTGGCTTCTGATTGAATTCAATTTTCACAGAACCGCTTGTTGCAATTTCGATGAGGCTCTCTTGTTCAGATATCGGTAAGTGGACTGGAGACAGGGCATGAAAGGGATAACGAATCCAGTTGTTTGTGTCATCCGTTTTGGGAAAGTACCTGCGTATCCAACTCACTCAGCTGCTTCGCTATATCACATTGTCCGTAAGCTTGAATTAATTTGCACACAAAAAAATCCTACAATGACGGAAAGACCTGTGTGTTGTCCTTGTTAATGCAGACAGAGAAGAGCTCCAACTTCTTAATCATAGCCTCAATTTAGTCCCGCACATTGAATATAGTTGCGGAGAGTCCCTGTAATTCTAGATTCAGATCATTCAGACGAGAAAAAACATCACCCAGATAGGCCAGTCGTGTGAGAAACTCGTCATCATGCAAGCGGTCAGACAAGTGAAAATTATGGTCAGTAAAGAAACTTTAAGCTCGTCTCTCAATTCAAAAAAATGTGTCAATACTTTGCCCCTTGATAATCAGTGCACTTCTGTATGTTGTAAAAGCGTTACATGGTCGCTGCCCATATCGTTGCATAGTGCAGAAAATACACGAGTTCAGGGGCCATTTTCACTGTAGTGTCCAAAATGTCTTTCAAGCTGTCAGGCATTCCCTTAGCAGCAAGAGCCTCTCGGTGGATGCTGCAGTGTACCCAAGTGGTGTCGGGGACAACTGCTTGCACAAGCGTTACCACTCCACTGTCTCCCTGTCATGGCTTTTGCGCCATCAGTACAAATACAAACATGAGCGGCTACTACGTTTGGCTACATACAAACCGTTAGTGGAATTCCCGCGAGAGAGTCACGGTTAATGTGATTGAATGTTAATTATTTGACTAGGCTACTTGTATTTGACAATATTTTTGGCAGTGAAACGAGGCTGCTTAGGTGAGAGAAAAAAACTCACCCAAATGTATAGCCCCGTTGGAAAATATAAATGGACTGTTTGAAAATGTGAAGATTTTTTTATTACAAAAAATAAATTACATGGGAATCACATTTTTATTTGGCGTACCCCCGATGGCATCCAGTTTGGGAATACCAGGTCTGGGAAAAGGAGACAATTCAACAGTGTACTGATGTGTTTCAGAACAGTGGACAGCGACCACAATCCAAAGCGGGACAAAGCGCGCTTGTTATGAAATAATATTTGTATTAGTGTTGCACCATTGTTCTTACATAATATAACCATATACATTTTCAGTACCACATGTCTTTGAGTGATGGACCCCTTCGACGGCATTGCGCGTACCCCAGTTTGGGAATACCGGCATTAGAGGAATGGCTACATCCTGGGCTTTATTTAAGGGCATTTCTATCCAAGATATTTGCTCAGCAGCGAGTTGGGCTTTGCCTCATACATTTGCAAAGTTTTATAGGCTCGATGTCACTGCACCGACCCTGGAGTATACTGATTTACGTGTAGGATCTTCTGAGGGGCAATGCCCATTTGTGGGATATATAGCACAGGGCAGTCGGTCGTCAGGATAAGCTTGTCTGGCAATAAGGAAGTCAGTATATCCCATAGTGAAATACCTAAACAAATACTTGAAAGAGAACTATAGGTTATGACTGTAACCTATAGTTCTCGGATTGTATGAGTGAGATATTTCACCAGAACACCCTCCTTGGATGAGCGAGGAAGAGGTTTGGCTTATTCTTGAATGACTCAGAGAAGCTGCATAGGGTAGGAGGGACACCCTTCCCGGACGCACACATCTCGACGTCCAGCCAATCATGGCTGGCATAGTGTAATAAGGCTTCTGAAGAATAAACTGGAGGCGTATCCCATAGTGAAATACCTCACTCATACTATCAGAGAACCGGGGTTACAGTTTTAACCTATAGTTCTGTCACTTTACTTCCTCCAGCGATTTTGGAACTTTTGCTGTTGAAAAGCGATATCCCAAGTATAAATACAGTAAAGTATACACAGTAAAGGGTACAAAAAAGGAACACATTGTATTAGTAACACGAGCCGACTGCTCATCCCACTTTGGTAATACGTGGCAATGTCTGACGTCATTAGAACGCGGCCATCTTTCCACAGTTAGTGCGTTTGCTACTTCTCTTTTGGCTCAATACATTGGAAAGTGATTGATTTTCCACCCCACTCGTTTCTCTGGAATATCAAGATTTCAGGTAGGAATGTATGTACTTCAGCGTGCTTCTGTCAAGTGCAAATAAGTCAGTCATTACATTAATGCCTTTGTCTTGCGGTAAATCAGTCTAGCTAGCATGAACCAGCATAACTAACGTTTGCTAGCTAACTTACACGTCTAGCTCTAGTTTGCTAACAGTAACTTAGTTCTAAAACCTCAGGCTCGCAAACAACCTAAAAGTTATAAAATAGTTGTGCGTTTAGTTGGCTATAAAGTTATGTTGCAGTTGACAAGGTGATAACTGAACGAGGTAGCTAGCTGTTGCCTTTAGTTAACTCGTTACATTTGTTTATTTTATAACGTTACATCAAAGGCGAACAATTATTATTGATGGCACAGCAGTCTACACTCCACAATTTCATGTAAAACACATGTATGCACACTGTCCATTGATGCACACTCGTGCGCCTCTGCATGATGAAGACGTGGCAACAGCTGACTGTTGGTTAACAACCGGCATTTTGCCAAGAGTTGTATTGGCACAGGCCAGACAGTCATTATTTTATCTTTCTACCATTTTAAAAAACACTATAGAGTAATAAAAGTAGGTAATAATACAATGACCAAAAACAGTAACTCTAGCAAAATCATGTCAACGATGTAACGTTACGCTTGTTATGAAAGTGCCACGTTCTGTGTGTACAAAGTGTCAGTGTGTGTGTATACAGAACTCACCTTTATCCCTAGTTCTCCAGTAGTTATCTTATTACCAGGCTTACATCGGCTTCCTACGTTTCATTGGAATAAAGAATACCAACCTATCCAGAGAACTGACGAGTTACAGTGGAGAGAGGGCCATGAGCCAATGGGATATCAATTATCCAATCAGTTAGGAGCTTTAGCCCCCATGTTTTCTGACCTCTGGCCATTCCAACTTAGTCTTGTGTAGAGACCAATAAACGTGCCTCATCTAAGAACTCAAGCTATGTTGTCTAATAATGTGTCCTTTCTTTGATGTGGCAGACCGAAGGCCGGGAAGATGATGGAAGAAAGTGGAATAGAGACCACCCCACCCGCCTCCCCTTCGCCTCCCTCTAGCATGGCAGCCGCAGTCAACCCCCCTCCCCTGACTATGGGTAAGTCACTCATTGATACAGTGGATGCACTGCTTCCAACCTATGTTGGTAGCTCCACCAATGGCACAAAATGTAGGCTATACGTCCAGCTTTGGTTCGGTAAACTACCAAAAGCATGAAATTGCTCCTACAAATCTACTAGGTCTATATCCTAAGCCAAGGCACAAAATGCAGCCTTAAATTTTAATGCTAAATATCTATCTTAAAACTGTTCAATCTTCTGGGCTGCATTTCATTCCATAAAGTTGTCCACTCATTTGTGCCTTCATTCATTCTCCTTTACAGAGTAGTCTATTATCAAAAGCTCCACCTAGACTTCTCTATGTTGCATTCACCTATATCAATCCTTTCCGATCTCTGAAAGCAAGGTGGGCATACAATGAGAACAGAGGGGAGAGAGTGTCATTCTGCAATGAAACACAGCCTCAGTTTCTAGCAGTATGTTTCTCTGTAGTCACAACATCAAGCAAGAGATAGGTCAACGGCTTGAGGTCATAGTTTGTCAGTTGTTGGAATGGGATGCAAAGCAGCGGAGGCGATTAGTGCTTGGAACATTGGCATGAGAGACTGTCTGTCCTTGAGTTTGTGTGGGACAAAGGGACAAGGTCGGCTGTTAGGCAGAACTGTGCAAGTCAATTCTGATAATCACCTGCTCACTGTATAACTTTGCAGTAACACAGCAATACTTCTCACAGAAATAATTGGAGCCTTGGGCAAATTATGTTCTCTGAAGTTATAGTGCAATGGAAACACAGCCTGTCCATTGTATTTCTTACAATGGAAATTACATCCCGAAGATTCTCAGAATGTCGACGTAGCCTAGGCTGTACAACGAGCCATTCATTTCAGCCAATGCAGTAGTGCTTAGGGTATTATCAAGTCATTATGTTGGGTTTAAAGGAACAATAGCTAGTGATAGAGAATTGTTTTACACTCGAAGATATAGCTACGCTAAGATTTGGTACAGTAGGGTCTTCGCTCCTACTTTCATGTAAATTGGGTGAATTATCCCTTTAAACATTATCATACTTACCTTATTATTTGTTACTCAATAATACTCTCTTGTTCCTCTCCAGGCCTGTCCAGTCCCCTGTCCCTCCCCAGAACCACCGGCATATCCACCTTCGCCCCCGAGGGCTTCTCAACCCCCGTCCCTCTCGCTGTCTCCACCTCCATGCCCCCTATCCACTCCTCCGCGCCCCCTCCCTTCGCCAGCCCCATACCCACCCTGTCCTTCCCCCCTCCGCCCATCGGGGGAGCACCTTACACCCCCAGCCCCATGGCCTTCTCCTCCCCCTACCCCTCTGCGCCCCCGATGGGCTCTGTGGCCCCGCCTCCGACCGGTCCGGTGATGTCGGCGCCACCGATGGGCCCGCCCACCACAGGCTTTACCATGAGTGCGGGCTATGACATCACGCGGGGACACGCCGGACGCACACCGCAGACGCCGCTCATGCCCAGTTTCTCCAGCGCTGCCCCGATTACAGGTAAGGCTGCCGACTGGCCGGAGCTAAAGTAGCCACGGGGGGTAGGCTATATTTGCCGATTTGAACTGATTGCAAAGGCCTCGGTATTATCAATAGCTTCTGGTCTGTTAGGTCATCCTCTCTTGATGAAAAGTGCCTGAGACTTCAGTCTGGGTGTATCATTCCCAACACAAGAGTTGTAAATTGGAAATTGAATGGAAGTCAATGTGTGTCCAAGGTGCTCTCTTCCAATGCCTTTTAGTGCTAAACTGAACTGTCATTGCAATGTATGGTGATGGGGAAAGGTGAACAATTTCAGGTGATAACCTTAAGATATTCTCTCACTTGAATCTCTTAGAATGCACATTCAATCATGGTCATCAGTCTGGCACTTTTACTCTGCCCTCTGTGTGTGAGATGGGGAAGGGGTCAGTGGGCTAAAGGGAAAGCTATTATCTGTGGTCAAGCAGAGAGGGAAATAAGCCCACCAATTTGAGCGGCTCAGTGGACTGCCAGGTTCCGGGTTGGCCCTCTCTAGGGCTTGACACACAGACACAGAAACGCACATGGAGAGGAGACACACGCAACCTACTCCACTAGTCCTACCCACTCTCCATATGGACATTTTATTTAGCCTGCCCACACCCCAATGGATATCTATTTTTGTCCGTTGTAAATATGTATATACATGCACAAAAGAGCGTATGTCTCTCAATTGTTATGCGCACATTTGCTCATCTGTTAGTGAGCATTTGTAACCGACCGCCTCGATTCGGTCTTATGTAACAACATTTGAAATTGTATTTTTTAAATTGTATAAAAGTATAGACTCAGAGCTAGAAAATGGTATATCATACACTGCAGTTGAAGAACAATGGGAAAGTAATTCTGCTTTGAAAGTTGGTAAACTTATAACCACACTTTTGAGAAAATGTTTTGGTACACCTACTGGAGAGCTCTTCTTTGTCTACACATATTAAACATTCTCCTTCGCCATCCTGTTTAAAAAAAAAAAAAAAAACATGTATTTCACCTTTATTTAACCAGGTAGGCTAGTTGAGAACAAGTTCTCATTTAAAACTGCGACCTGGCCAAGAATAAATTCCAGTGGGTCCCAATTCCAGTGGGTAAGAAGTTTACATACACTGAGTTGACTGTGCCTTTTAAACAGCTTGGAAAATTCCAGAAAATGTCATGGCTTTAGAAGCTTCTTATAGGCTAATTGACATCATTTGAGTCAATTGGAGGTGTACCTTTTTATTTTATTTTATTTTTTTACTTCACCTTTATTTAACCAGGTAGGCTAGTTGAGAACAAGTTCTAATTTGCAACTGGCCAAGATAAAGCAAAGCAGTTCGACACATACAACAACACAGAGTTACACATGGAATAAATAAACAAACATACCGTAGAAAAATCTATATACAGTCTGTGCAAATGAGGTAAGATAAGGGGGGTAAGGCAATAAATAGGACATGGTGGCAAAGTAATTACAATATACCAATTAAACACTGGAGTGATTGATGTGCAGAAGATGAATGTGCAAGTAGAAATACTGGGGTGCAAAGGAGCAAGATAAATAAATAAATACAGTATGGGGATGAGGTAGTTGGATGGGCTATTTACAGATGGGCTATGTGCAGTGATCTGTGAGCTGCTCTGGCAGCTGGTGCTTAAAGCTAGTGAGGGAGATTTGTCTCCAGCTTCAGTGATTTTTGTAGTTCGTTCCAGTCTTTGGCAGCAGAGAACTGGAAGGAAAGGTGGCCAAAGGAAGAATTGGCTTTGGGGGTGACTAGTGAGGTATACCTGCTGGAGCGTGTGCTACGGATGGGTGCTGCTATGGTGACCAGTGAGCTGAGATAAGGCAGAGCTTTACCTAGCAGAGACTTGTAGATGACCTGGAGCCAGTGGGTTTGGCGACGAGTATGAAGCGAGGGCCAGCCAACGAGAGCGTACAAGTCACAATGGTGGGTAGTATATGGGGCTTTGGTGACAAAACGGATGGCACTGTGATAGACTGCATCCAATTTGTTGAGTAGAGTGTTGGAGGCTATTTTGTAAACGACATCGCCGAAGTCGAGGATCGGTAGGATGGTCAGTTTTACGAGGTTATGTTTGGCAGCATGAGTGAAGGATGCTTTGTTGCGAAATAAGCTGATTCTAGATTTAATTTTGGATTGAAGATGCTTAATGTGAGTCTGGAAGGAGAGTTTACAGTCTAACCAGACACTTAGTTTTTTTTTTTGTTGTCCAGATATTCTGTCAGAACTGTCCAGAGTGGTGATGCTGGACGGGCGGGCAGGTGCGGGCAGCGATCGGTTGAAGAGCATGCATTTAGTTTTCCTTGCATTTAAGAGCAGTTGGAGGCAACGGAAGGAGAGTTGTATGGCATTGAAGCTCCTCTGGAGGTTAGTGTTGTCTGCGTAGAGGTGGATCAGAGAATAACCAGCAGCAAGAGCAACATCATTGATGTATACAGAGAAGAGAGTCGGCCCGAGAATTGAACCCTTTTCACCCCCATAGAGACTGCCAGAGGTCCAGACAACAGGCCATCTGATTTGACACACTGAACTTTATCAGAGGAGTAGTTGGTGAACCAGGCGAGGCAGTCATTTGAGAAACCAAGGCTGTTTAGTCTGCTGATAAGAATGCGGTGATTGACAGTCGAAAGCCTTGGCCAGGTCGATGAATACGGCTGCACAGTAATGTCTCTTATCGATAGCGGTTATGATATTTTAAGCCTTAGCCCCACCCACCTCTTTAAGGCTTCACATGTGAGGATATTTGCTAAACAGTGATTAGTTTAGTAAACAACCAAAGACTAAAAGTGGTGAAAGTAGCCTACTATAAGGGAAAACTCCAGGTAAAAATACACTATCTTGTCCTTGGCCTACACCCTAATCTGACTTTGGTCCAGGTCATGTTATTCTTCACATTACTGTCTCTGGTAAACACACACAATATCAAATAAAAAGTTGATTTGTCACATGCACAGGATACAGAAGGTGTAAACAGTACAGTGAAATGGTTACTTTCATAGTAGCAATATCAAAAACTGAGTGCCCAGATAAAAATATTTTATAATTATTAGATGACGCTTACCTGACACACTTGTCTGAATTGATGGGTCATGTGAAGAAAATGCTAGAACCAACCCCCAGCCACATCAGGCTAAGTGGATGGGTCATTTAATCATCTGGTGAAGTGTTTCGTTTAGACATGTAGCTAGCTAACTAAACAATGAACCTGCATAATCCCAACTCATACTACTACCAACCAATACAATTTATGTCATAGCTGTAGTATGAGTCTGCAGGTATCTAAAGATAACCAACCAGGTTCAATGTTAGCTAGCTAACATTAGGCTATAGTTAAGAATGCAAATAGTTCTGTGATTCGAATAATATTACTACACAGCGAGCCAGCAAGCTAATGTTCACTAGCTAGCTAACAGTTTAACTTGCAATGAAAACAACTTTCTGACGAAGTTAGAAATGTATAATATCTGAAAATGTAGCTAGACTCTTATCCGTATACATGGATGAACGCTTCACGGCAGACATTTAACTCTGTTTTGTTTGTAGCTACATCTCGTTTGGCCAGCGTTGTCAAGTCCAGTGGAGGCTGGTGACTTGAAAATTTGAGGATGGAAGACCCATGGTATAGTCGCAGAACGATCGGCAAAGCGCATTTGAAAAATCATCAAAGAGCTATGATTTTAACCTAAAACTTTTAAAGACATTTATAATACAATATTATGGGGAATGGGAATAAGAGGGCTACTTTGTGTTGGGAAGGGCAGCAGTGATTGAATGAGGCATGAGTAGAGGTGTTCAGAGTAGAGGTCGACCGATTATGATTTTTCAACGCCAATACCGATTATTGGAGGACCAAAAAAGCCGATACCGATTAATCGGCCGATTTCCTTTTTATTTATTTGTAATAATGACAATTACAACAATACTGAATTAACACTTATTTTAACTTAATATAATACATCAATAAAATCAATTTAGCCTCAAATAAATAATGAAACATGTTCAATTTGGTTTAAATAATGCAAAAACATAGTGTTGGAGAAGAAAGTAAAAGTGCAATATGTGCCATGTAAGAAAGCTAATGTTTAAGTTCCTTGCTCAGAACATGAGAACATATGAAAGCTGATGGTTCCTTTTAACATGAGTCAGGAGTAACAATGGCTGCCTTTCTCCTTTTCGCACAACTCACTCTGAGAGCCCCCACCTATCCACTTACGCAATGTGGTCGTTCACGCTCATTCTTCAAAATAAAAGCCTGAAACTATGTCTAAAGGCTGTTGACACCTTAAGGAAGCCATAGAAAAAGAAGTCTGGTTGATATCCCTTTAAATGGGCAATAGGGATGCATAGGAACAGAGAGGTTTCAAAAACAGGAGCACTTCCTGATTGGATTTTCCTCAGGTTTTAGCCTACAATATCAGTTCTGTTTAACTCACAGACAGAATTTTGACAGTTTTTGAAACTTCAGAGTGTTTTCTAGTTTCGGGGGCTGAGAAATAGGCAGTTTCAAATGGGTACGTTTTTTTAGCCAAAAACGAAAATCCCGCGCCCTAGCCTTAAGAAGTTTTAAGAAAGGCATTGATGTTTATGGTTAGGTACACGTTGGAGCAACGACAGTCCTTTTTCGCAAATGCGCACTGCATCGATTATATGCAACGCAGGACACGCTAGATAAACTAGTAATATCATCCACCATGTGTAGTTATAACTAGTGATTATGATTGATTGATTGTTTTTTATAAGATAAGTTTAATGCTAGCTAGCAACTTACCTTGGCTTCTTACTGCATTCGCGTAACAGGCGGGCTCCTCGTGAGGCAGGTGGTTAGAGCGTTGGACTAGTTAACCGTTAGGTTGAATCCCTGAGCTTACAAGGTAAAAATCTGTCATTCTGCCTCTGAACAAGGCAGTTAACCCACCGTTCCTAGGCCGTCATTGAAAATAAAAGTGTTCTTAACTGACTTGCCTACTTAAATAAAGGTGTAAAAAAATTAATGAAATTAAAAAAAATCGGCGTCCAATTACCGATTTTCCGATTGTTATGAAAACTCGAAATCGGCCCTAATTATTCGGCCATTCCGATTTAATCGGTTGACCTCTAGTTCAGAGGCTTGACTTCAGTGCAGGACAGGGTTGAGGCTTCAGTACAGAAAAAGGCTCATCATGGATTGTGTTGGAAAAGAGCCCAACTCCTCCACTAAGGGCAGGACAGGATTTGACTCTGAAAACAAAACTTTAACACACAGTTAGACTAAAGAGCTAAGAATGAGTTAGTCCAAGCAAGGAGTGAAATCACATTGTGTATGTGATTGACTCTACATATTAATTAAATAAAATGTATAGGGGTACTCGCAGTGCTTGGAGAGGAAATATTCAATGTGCCAGTGGATGAAAGGGAATATGGGGAATAACAGACAGCGGAGGACCAGGGCTGTTCAGTTCTTCAGAGGGCCATGGGTGGAGCATGGGGGAAATACTGTTGAAAACAACATTTTAAATGAATATCAATTCATACAAAATTGGTAACATAATTGTAAATGAAATTAAACTAATGTAAACATTATTATAATGGGGCACATGTTAAATCCTTACTTTTAAAGAAGTCCAATCTACTCAGTCTACTTGGCATACTGGTCGATGGCCTTTTCGTACCAGTGAGGATTTTCTTAATTCATTTAAGATTAATAGCACATCATAATGTGCTATTACCTCTGCAAGCTCCCTGTCGTTGCCTTTGTTAGCGTAACTTTCCCTCTTGACGTGTCCTCAAAGCTAATTCTTGCATGCCCAAAATTGCAGTGGTGTCGTTAAGCCGCTTGAGTACATCCCTGTTTCTTTTTACTTTCTCGTTGTGTTGCGCAGTTTGAATACGCAGACCTTCGTCCATTACATGATCAATGTGGCTTTTTCCCAGAATATTTAATCTGATGTAGGCATTTATATGCTCCCTGCTTTTGTGATTCCGTTTAGCTGAACACTCAATGTTCTTTCGTCACAGTACTAAAACCAATGAAATGATTTTATTAAATATAAGTATCTCCTGTAATTAGAAAAAACGAATTAGAATTGAATATCCAAAAAATGCTCAACTATCACTCTTCAGGCTCCCGAGTGGCGCAGCAGTCTATGGCATTGCATCTCAGTGCTAGAGGCGTCACCACTACAGACACCCTGGTTCGTTCAAGGCTGTATCACAACCGGCCGTGTTTGGGAGTCCCATAGGGCGGCGCACAATTTGGCCCGGCATCGTCCAGGTTTGCCCGGTGTAGGCCTTCATTGTAAATAAGAATTTGTTCATAACTGACTTGCCTAGTTAAATAAAAATTAAATGTAAACATAATCACTCTTAATCTCTATCCAACAATGTCACCAAGCTTCTCAACACATATAACCTCCATAATGCTCTGTGGCACAATCCCATTGCAACACACTAGGTTCATTCTCTGATCCTAATCCTGTGATTGGATGAGCAATATGTCAGTTCATACTGCGAAAGCTTTGATTGGTTCGAGGATGTTCTCTGGAAGTGGTCATAATTACCATGTACACTACCGTTAAGTTTGGGGTGACTTAGAAATGTCCTTGTTTTCCATGAAAACATACATGAAATGAGTGGCAAAATGAATGGGAAATATAGTCAAGACGTTGACAAGGTTATAAATGATTTTTATTTGAAATAATTGTGTCCTTCAATCTTTGCTTTCGTCAAAGAATCTTCCATTTGAAGCAATTACAGCCTTGCAGACCTTTGGCATTTTAGTTGTCAATTTGTTGAGGTAATCTGAAGAGATTTCACCCTATGCTTCCTGAAGCACCTTCCACAAGTTGGATTGGCTTGATGAGCAATTCTTACATACTATACAGTCAAGCTGCTCCCACAACAGCTCAGTAAGGTTGAGATCTGGTGACTGTGCTGGCCACTCCATTATAGACAGAATATCAGCTGACTGCTTCTTCCCTAAATAGTTCTTGCAAATTTTGGAGCTGTGCTTTGGGTAATTGTTCTGTTGTAGGAGGAAATTGGCTCCAATTAAGCGCCGTCCACAGGGGATGGCATGGCGTAGCGAAATTGACTGATGGCCTTCTTCAAGATCCCTTTTACCCTGTATAAATCTCCCACTTTACCACCACCAAAGCACCCCCAGACCATCACATTGCCTCCACCATGTTTGACAGATGGCGTCAAGCACTCCTCCAGCATCTTCATTTTTTCTGCGTCTCACAAATGTTCTTCTTTGTGATCCGAACACCTCAAACTTAGATTTGTCTGTCCATAACGCTTTTTTCCGATCTTCCTCTGTCCAGTGTCTGTGTTCTTTTGCCCATCTTAATCTTCACTTTTTATTGGCCAGTCTGAGAGATGGCTTTTATTTTGCAACTCTGCCTGGAAGGCCAGCATCCCGGAGTCGCCTCTTCACTGTTGACGTTGAGACTGGTGTTTTGTGGGTACTATTTAATGAAGCTGCCATTTGAGGACTTGTGAGGTGTCTGTTTCTCAAACTAGACACTCTAATATACTTGCTCACTTGTGCACCGGGGCCTCCCACTCCCCTTTCCGTTCTGGATAGAGCCAATTTGCGCTGTTCTGTGAAGTAAGTAGTACACAGCGTTGTACGAGATCTTCAGTTTCTTGGCAATTTCTCGCATGGAATAACCTTCATTTCTCAGAACAAGAATAGACTGATGAGTTTCAGAAGAAAAGTCTTTTTTTCTGGCCATTTTGAGCCTGTAATCGAACCCACAAATGCTGATGCTCAAGATACTCAACTAGTCTAAAGAAGGCCAGTTGTATTGCTTTTTTAATGAGCACAACAGTTTTCAGCTGTGCTAACATAATTGCAAAAGGGTTTTCTAATGATGAATTTGAATTAGCTAACACAGCGTGCCATTGGAACACAGGAGTGATGGTTGCTGGTAATGGACCTCTCTACGCCTATGTCGATATTCCATAAAAAATCTGCCGATTCCAGCTACAATAGTCATTTACAACATTAACAATGTCTACACTGTATTTCTGATCAATTTGATGTTATTTTGATGGACAAAAATTTTGCTTTTCTTTCAAAAACAAGAATTTCTAAGTGACCCCAAACTTTTGAATGGTAGAGTATGTCTATGGAAGGGGTTGAGGCCTACGAGCCTCCTAGGTTTTGTATTGAAGTCAATGTAGCCAGAGGAGGACGGAAGCTAGCTGTCCTCCGGCTACTCTAAGGTTCTACAGTATTGCAAGACAGTGTATTTCTATCCATTATTTGGTGACATATGAATATATTTAGTATAGTTTCACTATTTTTATGGAACGTCGTTGAAGATGGTCCTCTCAGGAGCCTCCACTGGTCAAGCCACTCCGGTTCACACTGACCGTGGCTTGTGCAGAAAGTAGTAAATCACGTTTTCCAACTCATCTGTCAATAGCACCTGCTAAATTCAGGGTATCAATGTTGTTGAGAAAAGTAGCAAATGTTCTAGTTCTGGATGGCTAACGTTATCTATTTTAAAAAACGGCTCGGTAGAAAGGATTATCACCACATACTGAGCAGCTCACGTTATAAACAGAAGCACGCTACATGGCAGACCAATCCAAACTCATCTCCTGGCATGTCCAGCCCATCCATTATCTCAGCCAATCATGGCTAGCAGGAAGGTTCCTGGCTTTTCCTGTGGATAAACCAACTAGACTCGTAATTAACCATTTGTATTTACAGATGGAATACAAGTTTGTTATTAAGGCACATGAAAGTTTTTGATAAAGGTATGTTTACATTCAAATGCCTCTCCTGTTAAGTAGTGACATACGCCTAGTTTCCTCAAACGAGTCACATTTCTCCCTTGCCAAGATAATCCATCCACCTGACAGCATATCAAGTAGCTGATTTAAACATGATCATTACACATTTGCATCTTGTGCTGGGGACAAAAAAAATACAGTTTTGTTACATAAAACATTGCCACAGATGTATCAAGTTGATGGAGCATGCAATTGGCATGCTGACTGCAGGAATGTCCACCAGAGCTGTTGCCAGAGAATTGAATGTTAATTTCTCTACCATAAGCCGCCTCAACGTCGTTTTGAACAGAGTGCCCCATGGTGGGGTTATGGTATGGGCAAGCATAAGTTACGGACATCAAACAGAATTAGCATTTTTATCGATGGCAATTTGAATGCACAGAGATACCGTGACGAAATCCTGATGCCCATTGTCGTGCCATTCATCCATGTTAATGCACGGCCTCATGTTGCAAGAATCTTTACACAATTCCTGGTAGCTGAACATTTCCCAGTTCTTCCATGGCCTGCATCCTCACCAGACATGTCACCCGTTGATTTGATTTGAGCATGTTTGGGATGCTCTGGTTCGACGTGTACGACAGCGTGTTCCAGTTCCCACCAATATCCAGCAACTTCGCAAAGCCATTAAAGAGGAGTGGGACAATCAACAGCCTGATCAACTCTATGTGAAGGAGATGTCATGCTACATGAGGCAAATGGTGGTTACACCAGATACTGACTGGTTTTCTGATCCACGCCCCTCCCTTTAAAAAAAAAGAAGATATCTGTGACTAATAGATGCAGATCTGTATTCCCAGTCATGTGAAATTCATAGATTAGGGCCATTTTTTTTTAATTTTAATTGACTGATTTCCTTATACGTCAGTAAAACCATTGAAATTGTTGGGTGTTATATTTTTGTTCAGTATATTTTTTATATATAGTTTTTTGTGTCATTCACACCTGCACTGTTGGAACTCAGAGCTGAAGTATTTCACTACACTCCAATTACATGTGACTCATTTAAAAAAGACAAGCACTTTCACAGAGTGAGTAACATACTACCTCACAAACACATAGGGCAATGCGCACACACACAATGGTTAAACATCACAACGGTGACACATTAAAATGGTTTGAATGTTTGTTTGAGCCAAGGTGTTTGTCTTTGAGGTGGGTGTGGTTTATGTATCCGTTTCTGCTGTTGATTTTGCATGGATACATGTGTTTACCTAGTGTCTATTCTCTTGATTACATTATTTTGTTACTGTGCAAGTCCACCTGTTTTTGGTTGTCATTCTGTATGCCTATTGGATACAGCAGGGGTATTTAAATCCAGGCCTCAAGGTCAGCTTTTTTTTTTCTCTCTCTGACTGATTCCTGTCCTTAATTGGGCAGACCTTGGTGTCCAAGGTCTTAATCAGTCCCTGTTGAGAAGGAAAGGATGAGAACCTGCAGGGTTATTGTCCTCCAGGCCCTTATTTGAATACCACCAGTTTGGCCCCTTATGAACACAAGAAAGCAGACTACAACAAGGAAGGGACTACCTGAATGTGTCTGATAAGAAACACATGTTTTCGTTTTCTGTTCCGAAAACATTTCCTTTTGGTGCCTAATGAACACAACCCTGGTATACAGTGCGTTATGATGGGTGGTAACGGTATTCATGATGTATCTCTTCCAGGGGTAGTATCCAACCCAATGGTGCAACAGCCAATGATGTCAGGGGGTCTAGACGCCGGCTCCCCCATCACCTTCCCTGAGGTCGAAAACGAGGACCCCCGCCTCGCCATAGATGCCAACGCGGGGGGCGGCATTTGGGGTTTCTTCAAGGTACGTCTTTTTCAGTAATTTCAGTAGGGCAGTGGATGTTTTTACGCACCTGACACTCTCAAAGTAATGTGAACACACACACACAGTAGTGGACATCAGCATCGTGTTCATTAGGAGAAAGTTTTAAAATATTGTACAACGGAAATAGGCTTTTCTATTTCACAAGCCCAGGTAGTCCTTCCCTGTTTCAGTCCGTTTTCTTCGGTTTGATGTCTAATGAACACGACCCAGGCAACACAGCAGGGCTGCCTTTTTAAAAGCAGGAAATGCTCACTAAACTAAAAACAGGACTAATTCTGCGTTTACGTGGCACGAGGAAGATGGCAGGCGGTAACCCGGATGTCATTGTTTTCAATGAGAGCACAACGGTAAATGCCATTAACCTCTAACGAGTCACAAACCCGGATCCGGGATCCCCCCCATCAAAAAAGCTGACTAGCATAGCCTAGCCTAAAGCCACAGGGATAATCATATAATAAATGTTAATGAAATCACAAGTCCAACACCAAATGAAAGATAAACATCTTGTGAATCCAGCCATCATTTCTGATTTTTAAAATGTTTTACAGGGAAGACACAATATATTTCTATTAGCTAACACCATAGCAAAAGACAACTTTTTTCCCCCATTTTTTCCTGCATAGGTAGCTATCACAAATTCGACCAAATAAAAGATATAAATAGTCACTAACCAAGAAACAACTTCATCAGATGAGTCTGATAACAGATTTATTGTATAGCATATGTTTTGTTTGAAAATGTGCATATTTCAGTATAAATCACAGTTCTACATTGCAGCTGCAATCTGAATAGCGCCGAAGCAGCCAGAATAATTACAGAGACAACGTCAAATACCTAAATACTCATCATAAAACATTTCTGAAAAATATATGGTGTACAGCATATGAAAGACAAACATCTTGTGAATCCAGCCAATATTTCCGATTTTTTTAAAAGTGTTTTACAGCGAAAACACAATATAACATTATATTAGCTTATCACAATAGCCAGAAACACAAGCCATTTACCAGCAGCAAAGTTAGCGATCGTAACAAACCAGAAAAGATATATAATTTTTGACTAACCTTCATAAACTTCATCAGATGACAGTCCTGTAACATCATATTACACATGCATATAGGGTTTGTTCGAAAATGTGCATATGTAGCGGCACAAATCGTGTTTACAATGTGAATAGTAGCAAACTTCAAGCAATCTGTCCGGCACCATCTTGAGTATTGCGCACTACACTACGAGGAAAGACCGTCATGATAATCGCAATCTTCCTCTAAGGCCCTATCTAATCAATAACTAATATAACTTGACTAAATAATACAGGTTGGACAGCAAATGAAAGATACATTAGTTCTTAATGCAACCCGCTGTGTAGATTTTTTTAAATTAACGTTACTGACATACAGCGTGCGTTACAGCGAGACCGTGCCGAAATATTGATGGAATTTATGTTCATGAAACATTATTCAGACATAAAAATACGATTACGCATAAATTTCTTACTATTGTTGAGCTTCCATCAGAATCTTGGCAAGTTGTCCTTTGTCCATAATAATCGTTGCTCGGCTGTAGAATGTCGCTTCAACCGTGTAATTAGCAGCAAACATTAGATATGTGGCCCAGACATGCCACTCTTCAAAACGCAGGACAAAGAAAATTCCGAAAATCGAATATACTCATATAAACTGATATAACTCGGTTAAAATAACACGTTATGATGTTTCTAAACACCTATATCGAATAAAATCAGAGCCGGATATATCTAACGCCGATAACGTGAGCTTTTCAGAATGCCATCCTGAGGTCTGCTTTGCGCCATGACGAACGTTGAAAAGGGTGCACCCCTCGTGCCAAGCCCATTATAACGGCCTCAGATCTGCCTAGCAACGCCATTCCAATTCTCACCGCTTGCTGACATCTAGGGGAAATCGTATGCAGTGCTTGTCGACAAAAGAATAATTGCAATTTTTAACTGACCAGGAACAGAGTTCCCAATTTCAGATTCTCACTTCCTGACAGGAAGATTGCTCCAACTCGAGTTGTTTTACTCAAATCAAATCAAATCAAATTTTATTAGTCACATACACATGGTTAGCAGATGTTAATGCGAGTGTAGGCGAAATGCTTGTGCTTCTAGTTCCGACAATGCAGTAATACCAACAGTAATCTAACCTATTTCCACATACTACCTTACACACACACACAAGTGTAAAGGGATAAAGAATATGTACATAAAAGATATATGAATGAGTGGTGGTACAGAACGGCATGGCAGATGCAAGTAGATGGTATAGAGTCGGTATATACGTATGAGATGAGTACTGTAGGGTATGTAAACTAAAGTGGCATAGTTTAAAGTGGCTAGTGGTACATGTATTGCATAAAGATGGCAAGATGCAGTAGATGATATGAGTAACAGTAATATATGAGATGGGTATGTAGGGTATGTAAACATTGTATTAAGTGGCATTGCTTAAAGTGGCTAGTGGTACATTTTTACATAATTTCCATCAATTCCATTTTAAAGTGGCTGGAGTTGAGTCAGTATGTTGGCAGCGGCGCTAAATGTTTTAGTGGTGGCTGTTTAACAGTCTGATGGCCTTGAGATAGAAGCTGTTTTTCAGTCTCTCGGTCCTGCTTTGATGCACCTGTACTGACCTCGCCTTCTGGATGATAGCGGGGTGAACAGGCAGTGGCTTGGGTGGTTGTTGTCCTTGATGATCTTTATGGCCTTCCTGTGAATCGGGTGGTGTAGGTGTCCTGGAGGGCAGGTGTTTGCCCCGGTGATGCGTTCTGCAGACCTCACTACCCTCTGGGAGCCTTACGGTTGTGGGGGGAGCAGTTGCGTACCAGGCGGTGATACAGCCCGACAGGATGCTCTCGATTGTGCATCTGTAGAAGTTTGTGAGTGCTTTTGGTGACAAGCCGAATTTCTTCAGCCTCCTGAGGTTGAAGAGGCGCTGCTGCGCTTCTTCACAACGCTGTCTGTGTGGGTGGACCAATTCAGTTTGTCCGTGATGTGTACACCGAGGAACTTAAAACTTTCCACTTCTCCACTACTGACCCGTCGATGTGGATAGGGGGTGCCCCTCTGCTGTTTCCTGAGTCCACATCATCTCTCCTTGTGTTTTGTTGACGTTCAGTGTGAGGTTATTTTCCTGACACACACTCCGGGCCCTCACCTCCTCCCTGTAGCCGGTCTCGTCGTTGTTGGTAATCAAGCCTACACTGTAGTGTCATCCGCAAATTGATGATTGAGTTGGAGGCGTGCATGGCCACGCAGTCTTGGGTGAACAGGGAGTACAGGAGAGGGCTCAGAAGCACCCTTGTGGGGCCCCAGTGTTGAGGATCAGCGGGGTGGAGATGTTGTTACCTACCCACCACCTGGGGGCGGCCGTCAGGAAGTCCAGGACCAGGTTGCACAGGGGCGGGTCGAGACCAGGGTCTCGAGCTTGATGACGAGTTTGGAGGGTACTATGGTGTTAAATGCTGAGCTGTAATCGATGAACAGCATTCTCACATGGGTATTCCTCTTGTCCAGATGGGTTAGGGCAGTGTGCAGTGTGGTTGCGATTGCGTCGTCTGTGGACCTATTGGGTCGGTAAGCAAATTGGAGTGGGTCTAGGGTGTCCGGTAGGGTGGAGGTGATATGGTCCTTGACTAGTCTCTCAAAGCACTTCATGATGACGCAGTGTGAGTGCTACGGGGCGGTAGTCGTTTAGCTCAGTACCTTAGCTTTCTTGGGAAGGAACAATGGTGGCCCTCTTGAAGCATGTGGGAAGCAGACTGGGATAAGGATTGATTGAATATGTCCGTAAACACACCAGCAAGCTGGTCTGCGCATGCTCTGAGGACGCGGCTGGGAATGCCGTCTGGGCCTGCAGCCTTGCGAGGGTTAACCGTTTAAATGTTTTACTCACTCGCTGCAGTGAAGGAGACCGCAGGTTTTGGTAGGGGCCGTGTCAGTGCACTGTATTGTCCTCAAAGCGGGCAAAAAAGTTGTTTAGCCTGTCTGGGAGCAAGACATCCTGGTCTCGACGGGCTGGTTTCTTTTTGTAATCCGTGATTGACTGTAAGACCTCGCAATCCTCTTGTGTCTGAGCTGTTGAATTGCGACTCGATTTTGTCTCTGTACTGAGACTTAGCCTGTTTGATTGCCTTGCGGAGAGAATAGCTACACTGTTTGTATTCGGTCATGCTTCGGTCACCTTGCCCTGGTTAAAGCAGTGGTTCGCGCTTTCAGTTTCACGCGAATGCTGCCGTCAATCCACGGTTTCTGGTTTGGGAATGTTTTTATCGTTGCTGTGGGTACGACATCGTCAATGCACTTCTAATGAACTCGCTCACGAATCAGCATATTCGTCAATATTGTTGTTGGACGCTGCGGAACATATTCCAATCCGCGTGATCGAAGCAGTCTTGAAGCGTGGATTCAGATTGGTGCGACCAGCGTTGAACAGACCTGAGCGCGGGAGCTTGTTGTTTGAGTTTCTGTTTGTAGGCTGGAATCAACAAAATGGAGTCGTGGTCAGCTTTTCCGAAAGGGGGGCGGGGGAGGCCTTATAAGCGTCGCGGAAATTAGTATAACAATGGTCTAGTGTTTTCCAGCCCTGGTAGCACAATCGATATGCTGATAGAATTTAGGGAGTTTTGTTTTAGATTAGCCTTGTTAACCCGCAGCTACGATGAATGCAGCCTCAGGGTGTGTGGTTTCCAGTTTACAAAGAGTCAGATAAAGTTCGTTCAGGGCCATCGATGTGTCTGCTTGGGGGGGAATGTATACGGCTGTGATTATGATTGACGAGAATTCCCTTGGTAGATAATGCGGTCGACATTTGATTGTGAGGAGTTCTAGATCAGGTGAACAGAACGACTTGAGTTCTTGTGTGTTGTTATGATGATCACACCACTTCTCGTTAATCATAAGGCATACCCCCCCGCCCCTCTTCTTACCGGAAAGATGTTTGTTTCTGTCGGCGCGATGCATGAAGAAACCAGCTGGCTGCACCGACTCCGTTAGCGTCCCTTGAGTTAGCCATGTTTCCGTGAAGCAGAGCAGATATAATTCAAACGGTTTTAGAAACTAGAGTGTTTTCTATCCAATAGTAATAATAATATGCATATTGTACGAGCAAGAATTGAGTACGAGGCAGTTTAATTTGGGAACGAAATGGCCCCCCCTATTGACAAGAAGTTTTAAGGCTGGCGGTGAATGCTGTCAGAAGCCACGGTAGACGGGACTTGTCGCCAGAGTTAAAATATTTCAACTTTTGCCATCTGCCATAGCGTTGTTTTCTTCCTGATGTTGATTTGCACTGTTTGCTGAAATCACTGTAGCAACACATACTGTCGTGCTGACTTGCTTTTGCCGTTAGTCTGTCTTTTGTGTCCCTCGTCAAAACGCAGGGACACAAAAGTCAATAGTGCAAAGACAGGCGGTGTCAGAGGAAGGCCAGAAAAACTGTCAAGAAAGCCAGCCAGGTCATAGACTGTTCTCTCTACTACTGCACGGCAAGCAGTACCAGAGTGCAAAGTATGGGACCAAAAGACTCCTGAACAGCTTCTACCCCCAAGCCATAATACTGCTGAAATATTTGTTTTTTATTAACCCATTCTCCACACCCCCTCTTTGGCGCACACAAATATATTATTTACAGCTTTTTTTGCTACATATATTTTAAATATCACACTTTACATATTTTACATACTGTGCCTGGTACAGCAATCACATAACAGTAATACATTACTGAAGCGACTGCTGGAACAGTTAATCAAATAGCTACCCTGACTATTTGCACTGACTCTCTTGCACCGGCTCTATGCACGCTCACTGGCCTCTACCTACACACTCACACATACTACACTGACACTCCAACACACAGACTCATATTGACGCCACTCACACAAACACACTTTCACACTTCACATACGCTGCTGCCACTCTGTTTATTATCAATCCTGACTGTCTAGACACTTTTATCCCTACATACATGTACATATTACCTCAACTACCTCGTACCCCTGCACATTGACTCGGTACCAGTACTCCTTGTAGAAAGTCTCGTTGTTTTATTGCGTTACTATTTCCTTCTTCGTTTTTGGCACATTTTTCTTACTTTTTATCTCTGCATTGTTGGGAAAGAGCTCGTAAGTAAGCATTTCCTCGGTAAAGTCTACACCTGTTGTATTCGGCACATGTGACATAAGATTTGACTTGATACATGAGTTCTTTGTTCTTCTAAAGCAGAATAGCATACATCTGGTTGAAACGCGTTATCAGGCATTCAGATCAATATCATGTCTTTGCACTGAGTTTTGTAAACACCTTTCCTGCATATTAAACAGTTCCTTGTCTCTTTTTTCCGTCACAAAAGAGAAAAAAACAAGTGATCTTTCCCCAGCCTGTTTCCCAGACACTGATGACGCCTACACAACAAAAGTCATGCTTTCTCGAATTTGAATTGAGTCGCGTACTAGGTATAATCTGTGTCCGAGGAAACCGGCCCCTTGACATTTAACTAAATCTCTTTAAGTCTACTTTATAAATTACTCACGGTCCAAATGTAATTTAGGCTGCTTTTACACAGGCAGCCCAATTATTTTGCCTAATCAGATCTGCTATTTTGACAATAATTGGGCAAAAGATCAGAAGTGGGGCTGCCTGTGTAAACGCATCCATTTTGGCACAAACACGTCACAAACCCATTTTGTATGATAAACCTTCAGTCAATGTACTGCCAGAACCAAATCTCCAGTCGCTCAATACGCAACAGCCTGTATTGGGGAAACACTTTCCTGGACTACACCCATAAATTGTCTGCTAATGCTATCAGTGTTGCGTTAGATGACCAGTACGTCTGGTAATATCCAGGGCTGCAGCCCAAAGGGCTCCTTATTCTCTATGGGCTCTGGCCAAATGAAGTGCCTTATAAAGGGAATTGGGTGCCATTTCAGGTCTTCTTCCTCCTATTCATCTGGCTGGCTGGCAAGGAGGACTGTGGTATGCCTCAGACAGTTAGGGAGACGGTTGCGATCAGGAACACAGCTTGTCTGATAATAAGGCCTAATTGTATCCATCCAGTCTCTACTGGGAATAAGGCCTAAGGGTATTTATCCAGCAGGGTTTCTGAAAATGTTGCGCCGTACATTTGACCGGCAACGTTTTAATTTACCAGACATTTTGAGAAATCTGCCGGACCCATATGCATTGGGTGTGTAACCTGATTTTGGTGTTCACCCACGGTGCTCAGAATAACAGATCACATTTAGATTATGGTAATTATATTAACAGAATTTGATCTTCATCAGATGACACGCATAGGACTTCATGTTACACAATACATGTATGTTTTGTTCGATGAAGTGCATATTTATATCCAAAAATCTCATTTTACATTGGCGTGTTATGTTCAGTAGTTCAAAAACATGCTATGATTTTGCAGAGAGCCACATGAATTCACAGAAATAATCATTATAAATGTTGATGAAAATTCAAGTGTTATGCATGGAACTTTAGATACACTTCTCCTTAATGCAACCGCTGTGTCAGATTTAAAAAAAAACTTGACTGAAAGCATAATCTGAGAACGGCGCTCAGAGCCCAAAACAGCCAGAGAAATATCCGCCATGTTGGGTAGTCAACATTATTCATATTATTCATATATAAATATTCACTTGCCTTTGATAATCTTCATCAGAATGCACTCCCAGGAATCGCAGTTCCACAAATGCTTGTTTTGTTCGATAATGTCCATTTATGTCCATTTATGTCCAATAGCTTCTTTTGTTAGGGCGTTTGGTAAACAAATCCAAAAGCGCGATTTGGTCCATTCGGACGAAACGTTCCAAAAAGTTATATTACAGGTCGAAGAAACTTGTCAAACTAAGTATAGAATCAATCTTTAGGATGTTTTTATCATAAAAGTTCAAAAATGTTCCAGCCGGAGAATTCCATTGTCTGTAGAGAAGCAATGGAACGAGAGCTAACTCTCAAGTGAAAGCGCGTGTCTGAGAACGAGGCTGTAGGCAGACCCCTTACTCAAACAGCTCCAATCCGCCCCCCCCCCCTTCACTGAGAAGCCTGAAACCACGTTCTAAAAACGGTTGACATCTAGTGGAAGCCTTAGGAGTGAAAATGAACCCATATCCACTGTATATTCGATAGGGGTGAGTTCAAAAACTACAAACCTCAGATTTCCCACTTCCTGTTTGGATTTTTTTTCTCTGCTTTTGCCTGCATATGAGTTCTGTTATACTCACAGACATCATTCAAACAGTTTTAGAAACTTCAGAGTGTTTCTATCCAATACTAATAATAATTATGCATACAGTGGGGCAAAAAAGTATTTAGTCAGCCACCTTGTGTAAGTTCTCCCACTTAAAAAGATGAGGCCTGTAATTTTCATCATAGGTACACTTCAACAGACAAAAAGAGAAAAAAATCCTGAAAATCACATTGTAGGATTTTTTTATGAATTTATTTGCAAATTATGGTGGAAATAAGTATTTGGTCACCTACAAACAAGCAAGATTTCTGGCTCTCACAGACTGTAACTTCTTCTTTAAGAGGCTCCCTCTGTCCTCCACTCGTTACCTGTATTAATGGCACCTGTTCACAACCTCAAACAGTCAACCTCGGAACTCCACTATGGCCAAGATCAAAGAGCTGTCAAAGGACACCAGAAACAAAATTGTAGACCTGCACCAGGCTGGGAAGACTGAATCTGCAATAGGTAAGCAGCTTGGTTTGAAGAAATCAACTGTGGGAGCAATTATTAGGAAATGGAAGACATACAAGAACACTGATAATCTCCCTCGATCTGGGGCTCCACGCAAGATCTCACCCGTGGGTTCAAAATGATACAAGAACGGTGAGCAAAAATCCCAGAACACACGGGGCGACCTAGTGAATGACCTGCAGAGAGCTGGGACCAAAGTAACAAAGCCTACCATCAGTAACACACTACGGCGCAGGGACTCAAATCCTGCAGTGCCAGACTTGTCCCCTGCTTAAGCCAGTACATGTCCAGGCCGTCTGAAGTTTGCTAGAGAGCATTTGGATGATCCAGAAGAAGAAGATTGGGAGAATGTCATATGGTCAGATGAAACCAAAATAGAACTTTTTGGTAAAAACTCAACTTGTCGGTGTTGGAGTACAAAGAATGCTGAGTTGCATCCAAAGACACCATACCTACTGTGAAGCATGGGGGTGGAAACATCATGCTTTGGGGCTGTTTTTCTGCAAAGGGACCAGGACGACTGATCCGGTAAAGGAAAGAATGAATGGGGCATGTATCGTGAGATTTTGAGTGAAAACCTCCTTCCATCAGCAGGGCATTGAAGATGAACGTGGCTGGGTCTTTCAGCATGAAATGATCCCAAACACACCGCCGGCAACGAAGGAGTGGCTTCGTAAGAAGCATTTCAAGGTCCTGGAGTGGCCTAGCCAGTCTCCAGATCTCAACCCCATAGAAATTTTGGCGGGAGTTGAAAGTCCGTGTTGCCCAGCAACAGCCCCAAAACATCACTGCTCTAGAGGAGATCTGCATGGAGGAATGGGCCAAAATACCAGCAACAGTGTGTGAAAACCTTGTGAAGACTTACAGAAAACGTTTGACCTCTGTCATTGCCAACAAAGGGTAATATACAAAGTATTGAGAACTTTTGTTATTGACCAAATACTTATTTTCCACCATAATTTGCAAATAAATTCATAGAAAATCCTACAATTCCTTTTTTTCCCTCATTTTGTCTGTCATAGTTGAAGTGTACTATGATGAAAATTACAGGCCTCTCATCTTTTTAAGTGGGAGAACTTGCACAATTGGTGGCTGACTAAATACTTTTTTGCCCCACTGTATATTAGCATCTGGGACTGAGTAGGAGGCAGTTCACTCTGGGCACGCTATTTATCCAAAAAATGCTGCCCCCTATCCCAAACAAGTTAATGTGGTCGATCCGGAAACTATCATCTCAAAACAAAAACGTTTATTCTTTCAGTGAAATACGGAACCGTTCCGTATTTGATCTAAGGGTGGCAATAATGAGTCTAAATATTCCTGTTACATTGCACAACCTTCAATGTTATGTCATAATTACGTAAAATTCTGGCAAATTATTTCGCAATGAGCCAGGCGCCCCAAACTGTTGCATATACCCTGACATTGCGTGCAATGAACTTCTAAACAGAAGTGACACAATTCACCTGGTTAATATTGCCTGCTAACCTGGATTTCTTTTAGCTAAATATGCAGGTTTAAAAAATATATACTTCTGTGTATTGATTTTAAGAAAGGCATTGATGTTTATGGTTAGGTACACGTTTGGAGCAACGACAGTCCTTTTTCGCGAATGCGCACTGCATCGATTATATGCATAAGCGGACAATGTATGCCAGATAAACTAGTAATATCATCAACCATGTGTAGTTATAACTAGTGAATATGATTGATTGATTGTTATTTATAAGAGAAGTTTAATGCTAGCTAGCAACTTACCTTGGCTTCTTACTGCATTTGCGTAACAGGCGGGCTCCTCGTGAGGCAGGTGGTTAGAGCGTTGGACTAGTTAACCGTAAGGTTGCAAGATTGAATCCCTGAGCTGACAAGGTAAAAATCTGTCATTCTGCCCCTGAACAAGGCAGTTAACCCACCGTTCCTAGGCCGTCATTGAAAATAAGAATATGTTCTTAACTGACTTGCCTAGTTAAATAAAGGTTACCGATTTTCTGATTGTTATGAAAACTTGAAATCGGCCCTAATTAATCAGCCATTCCGATTAATCGGTCGACCTCTACTTTGAAGCAAATGTAAGACGAGCCTCATACAGTGCATTCGGGAAAGTATTCAGACCCCTTCACTTTTTCCACATTTTGTTACGTTACAGCGTTATTCTAAAATGGATTAAATTGTTTTTATTTCCTCATCAATCTACACACAATACCCCATAATGACAAAGTAAAAACAGGTTTTTAGACATTTTTGCTGATTTATTTTAAAAATGAACACTGAAATAAACATTTTACATAAGTATTCAGATCCTTTAGTCAGTACTTTGTTGAAGCACCTTTGGCAGTGACTACAGCCTTGCGTCTTATTGGGTATGATGCTACAAGCTTGGCACACTAGTGTTTGGGGAGTTTCTCCCATTCTTCTCTGCAGATCCTCTCAAGCTCTGTCAGGTTGGATGGGGAGCATCGCTGCACAGCTCTTTTCAAGTCTCTCCAGAGATGTTCGATCGGGTTCAAGTCTGGGCTCTGGCTGGGCCACTAAAGGACATTGAGACTTGTCCCGAAGCCACTCCTGCGTTGTCTTGGCTGTGTGCTTAGGGTCGTTGTCCTGTTGGAAGGTGAACCTTTGCCCCTGTCTGAGGTCTTGAGCACTCTGGAGCAAGTTTTCGATCCTGACTATCTCCCAGTCCCTGCTGCTGACAATGATCCCCACAGCATGATGCTGCCACCACCATACTTCACCGTAGGTATGGTATTGGCCAGGTGATGAGTGGTGCCTGGTTTCCTCCAGATGTGAAGCTTGGCATTCAGGCCAAGGAGTTCAATCTTGGTTTCATTAGACCAGAGAATCTTGTTTTTCATGTTCTGAGAGTCCTGTAGGTGCCTTTTGGCAAACTCCAAGTGGGCTGTCATGTGCCTTACTGAGGAGTGGCTTCTGTCTGGCCACTCTACCATAAATGTCTGATTTGTGGAGTGCTGCAGAGATGGTTGTCATTCTGGAAGGTTCTCCCATCTCCACAGAGGAACTCCGGAGCTCTGTCAGAGTGACGGGTTGTTGGTCACCTCCTTGACCAAGGCCCTTCTCCCCAAATTGCTCAGTTTGGCCAGGCGGCCAGCTCTAGGAAGAGTCTTGGTGGTTCCAAACTTCTTCCATTTCGGAATGATAGAGGCCACTGTGTTCTTGGGCACCTTCAATGCTGCAGACATTTTTTGGGACCTTTCCCCAGATCTGTGCCTCGACACAATCCTGTCTCGAAGGTCTACGGACAATCCCTTTGACCTCCATGGGTTGGTTTTTGCTCTGACCGGAACTGTCAACTGTTGGACCTTTTTATATAGACAGGTGTGTGCCTTTCCAAATCACGTCCAATCAATTGAATTTACCACAAGTGGAAACATCGATGGAAACAGGATGCACCTGAGCTCAAGTTCGAGTGTCATGGCACAGGGTCTGAATACCTATGTAAGTAAGGTATTTCAATTTTTTTATTTTGAATAAATTAGCAAAAAAAATCTAAACCTGTTTTCGCTTTGTCCGTAGGTGGTATTGTGTGCATAGGTTGAGGATTTTTTTAAATATAATCCATTTTAGAATAAAGCTGTAACGAAATGTGTATAAAGTGAAGGGGTCTGAATACTTTAAGAATGCACTGTATTGTACACACACGCCGATTTAATTCCACAAAATTATACAAAATAACCTGTAGACCGATAAGCATGACCAGTCAAATGTATTTACATCGACTGGTATTTACATCAACGAATAGGCTAAAAAGCATTATCCCGGATAATTGGCCGCTGCCAAATTTATCAGCTTTTTATCGGCCAAATGCCCGGCTTTTACGGGCTAACGGAAACCCTGCCATCCAGTCTTGTTTGGGATTACATGCACATTGCACACTGGCAGGTAGTCGGGCAGGCAGGCACAAACGCTCACACGCTGTTGGTTCAACAATTGGAACTGTTCAGGGTTCCCTCAACTTTGTTTTGTCCTGAAACCACCCCTGGTGTACGGACTCATGAGTTAATGATGGTGTGTTTTTATTCAGTTACATTAGAATGCTTTTGAAACAACTGAGATACAGAGTAAAGTAAAAATGGTACTTTGAAACAGTCACTTAGCCTAACTTAATTTCCTTAACCACCTGTAGAAGTAATGAGCTATGACACTAATTAGCTTGGGTCATTAGCGCATTCATTGTCACACTAATTAACATAACGTCTTATATCCTTTTTTTTTGCCTTTACCTCCCTTATCTCACCTCATTTGCTCACATTGTATATAGACTTATTTTTCTACTGTATTATTGACTATGTTTTGTTTATTCCATGTGTAACTCTGTGTTGTATGTGTTGAATTGCTTTGCTTTATCTTGGCCAGGTCGCAGTTGCAAATGAGAACTTGTTCTCAACTAGCCTACCTGGTTAAATAAAGGTGAAATAAAATAAATACAATTTCAACCAGTCAGTTAAGGGGATGCAAATGACATCCAGCCTTAGAACATGTTTTAACTGTGTGTGTCCATCCTCAGGGCGTGGCAGGTAACCACATGGTAAAGACGGTCCTGGATAAGACCAAGCACTCAGTGGAATCCATGATCACCACTCTGGACCCGGGCATGGCGCCATACATCAGTAAGTCAACACCATTTATCATTCATTTAACAGTGGTAGAACTAGGGTTTGGGTTAATCAATTCAGGAACTGAAATTCCAATTTAGTAAATTGAAAAAAACGTGCTTCTCAATAAACCGAAAAGGAGAAGCAATTTCTTATTTTTTTCTCCCCCCAAAAAATCACTTCCTGAATTGAGACTTACATTTTAATTGAGCCCAACCCAGTTGAAAACGCGCTCGAGCTAGCCAGTGCTTACATCAATCCCTTGCTTTGAAATCCATTACAGGAAGTGTACGAGCGCACACTTTGGGGAGAAGGGTGGGGGATTGGGATGAAGCTTATCCATTATCGCCCTATATCTGCAAGCCAATGGCTGTGTCCCAAGTCACACCCTATTCCTATGGGCCCTGGACAAAAGTAGTGCACTATGTAGGGAATATGGTGCCATTTGGGATGCAAACAATGTGTGCTGGTGCCAGAATGTTTTTATTTAACTTGTCAAGTCAGTTAAGAACCAATTCTTATTTACAATGACATCCTACACCAGCCAAACCCCGATGACGCTGGGCCAATTGTGCGCCGCCCTATGGGACTCCCAATCACTGCCAGGTTAAAATCACAGAAAAGCTCCTCCTCTAAATAAGAACTTGCCACTGACTTAAGTCTAAATGTTCCTTGCGGGACGTACAGGATAAAATCGCTTGTTGAGTCTCTCGATTTTCAAACTCGTCTTGGGCTAGCATGCACTCTCCTTCATGGATATAGCGAATCGATAATGGGTAAGCGACTTGTTTACTCATTATTGTTTGACTGTTTTAAACTACATTTTCTTTCTTTTGACCTTGTACTATATCAAATAAAAACCCTCAACTGTTTTTCTTTTAATCCTGGTGCTGTAAACCCAGTAGTGTTAATTACTTAAATTACTTAACAATTACTTAAAACACAAGTTAAAACACTTTAAAGTACTACTTAAGTAGTTTTTGGGGGGTATCTACTTTTACTATTTATATTTTTTACTACTTTTACTTTACTACATTCCTAAAGAAAATAATGTACTTTTTACTACATACATTTTCCCTGACACACAAAAGTACTTGTTACATTTTGAATGCTTAGTGGGACAGGAAAATGGTCCAATTCACATACTTATCCCTGGTCATCCTGACTACCTGTTGGTGTGTCCCTGGCTATCTGTAAAATAAATAACTTTCCCTTCTGTTTGCTTGATGTAAGGAATTTGAAATGTGGTATACTTTTACTTTTGATACTTAAGTACATTTTTGCAATTACATTTACTTTTGATACTTGCGTATATTTAAAACCAAATACTTTTAGAATTTTACTCTAGTAGTATTTCACTTTTACTTTAGTAATTTTCTATTAAGGTATCTTTACTTTTACTCTTACAATTGGGTACTTTTTCCACCACTGCTGTAAACCCACTAGGTGTGCAGTCTTTTCTTTCATTCCAGCTTTAACATTTAACAATGAAATGTTATCATTTCAGTCAGGTTGTACCCACAGATGTAGCCTATTGAATATTATTATAGATAAAAATGCATCCTCCAATTGCAACATCTGCCTATGCCCACACATCTTATCTCAAGAAAATGTGTTTATTTTTAATACCCTCAAACACATTTGGGCATACGCTAACTAATTTCAAAATAGCCCATTATCACAGTCAATCGTGATAGATTTTTTTTGGTGGTGTAAATTTCGGCACCATTGGACTTTTTATTTTTCATGGCTCTGGCTAGGCCCCTTAGTTCCAGTGAAGGGAAATCTTAACACTAGGGCATACAATGACATTCTAGACGATTCTGTGCTTCCAGCTTTGTGGCAACAGTTTGGGGAAGGCCCTTTCCTGTTTCAGCATGACAATGCCACTGTGCACAAACCGAGGTTCATACAGAAATGGTTTGTCGATCGGTGTGGAAGAACTTGACTGGCCTGCACACAGCCCTGACCTCAACCCCATCGAACACCTTTGGAATGCCAACTGCGAGCCTTGCCTAATCGCTCAACATCAGTGCTCGACCTCACTAATGCTCTTGTGGCTGAATGGAAGCAAATCCACACAGCAATGTTCCAACATCTAGTGGAAAGCCTTCCCAGAAGAGTGGAGGCTGTTATAGTAGCAAATGGGCGACCAACTCCATATTAATGCCCATGATTTTGAAATTAGATGTTCGACAAGCAGGTGTCCACATACTTTTGGTCATGTAATGTATTTTTACCATGCATCTCTGGGTAGTCTCAAATTGAAAAAAAGTGAGGACCTCCCGCTACGGCAGCACTACATCCCTGGTTGTCAGTTAAATCAGGTGGTGTTCATTCTGATGCACCAAAAGCCAAAGTCTACACACGGAGTCTCCAGGTTCAGGATTGGATGAGCACTGCCTTTAAAATGTACCAGCTCTCTTTTTCTATTGAGATGTCCTGGCAAACAGGCAGCGGTACAATGATCCGGGCAAGTCAACCTTGAGACACAAACAGGCACGATTTAACAATATAGGCTACACACATTGGCATTACCGACTCAATTGGATTTTCAGCAGTTGAATACAGAGTGATCGAGTTCTCAGTGGAATGCCTGTCAATCTGATGGCAACATTTCTCTGGACTATCAATGGTTTCAGGGGTATAGGGCTCATGGAATATATAATGAATTAGAATGAATAAAAATAAAATATTGGGAGGATTGATGTAGAGAAGTGAGTGAGTTTAATGGAGGCAGGACCCAGGCAGGAACTTGTTGTAGGGGGAAGGTGTTGTGTGAGATGGTTGGTTGGTAAATAAAGTCTTGTCCACCAGACATCGCACATTTGGGGGGAAGTGTCTGGGAATGAGATTATTCCTGTATTAACTGTGTCTGTGTTTTTTTAGAGTCGGGCGGGGACTTGGACATCGTGGTGACATCAGACAAAGAGGTGAAGGTGGGGGCAGTGAGAGATGCCTTCCAAGAGGTGTTTGGCATGGCCATGGTGACCGGGGAGGCCGGCCAGTCCAACATCGCCCCGCAGCCCGTTGGCTACGCAGCCGGAGTCAAGGTCAGCTGTCTATCACGTTCCCAATAGCTCAGACACTGGTGTGCATTTATGTATTAGTGCTAATGAAGACATATATATATA
>NC_036842.1:35505098-35555950 GCF_002910315.2 Salvelinus sp. IW2-2015 | reverse complement strand
TATATATATATATATATATATATATATATATATATATATATATATATAAAGCCTTTTATAGTTTGTTTAAAGTGTGATCTGTGTATGTATTGCAGTTCTTTATACATTATATATATATATATATATATATATATATATATATATATACAGTATACTGTATCTAGACTATATTTAAAACATACGTTAATGCTCAGGTTTTGGATATTTAAAAAATCCCACTTCTGTCACACCTATTTACTGAAGTCATTAGTACTCAAATTCTAGCAACAATGTAGCAAATGTGTTCATGTAGAAAGGATACCCTTAGACTGTGAATGTGCTGCCATGTAATAGGACACCAGTAGTCACTGACAGCGATAAGATTATATTCAGCTACAACTGGGGTCGGGCCATAAAATAAACTTTTCGGTCTACCAGCCATTGTGGCAGGTAGATTTTTAAATCTATAAAAAAAAAAGTATTACTGGTAAGAAGTAATGTGGTATGTTGTAGTAACGTCACTAGTCATGTTTGTGCCTGTGGTATTTGAGTCTGACTAGAAAGTGTTTTCTTCCCTAGCAGTTGAAATTCAAACATGGAAAAACAACCTAGCTTGTGAACAAAACAATGTAAATAGCCAAAGAAACATAAGGACTAAGTCTCTTTTGCTTCAAGTAAATTAGCACTTCTAAAAATGAATCTTTCACTCAGCTCTTCACGTGCGCACAGCCCCCAGCCAGGCGGTGTTGCTGCGTGAGGTGCGATAGGATTCGTAGTTATTTGACTTGGTGAGATACATTTTACGAGCTATGAAACAAAACAGCAGAAATACTTTGAAAACAGCAGTTACATATTGGGATATTATTTTGGGCTATCGTATCGCAAAATTATTTTTGCTCAAGTTGGCTGTACCTGCACCAAAAACTCCAGTATTTTTCATTCATAACTTGTTCTACATCTAGTTTTTAAATAGGAAGCCCATTTGTTTTCAGCACTTATTTCAATGACTGATCAACTTGTTTTCTCATGGCTCTCTCTTCTCCCTCTGCAGCAGACATATGGTGAGCAATATGTTTGGACCATGGAATCACAATGAAATTAGTGTTGAATCGCAATAGAAATCGTATCGTGAGGTCCCTGGCAATTCCCAGCCCTAGTGTGTTTTAACAAACAGGTATCCATTGGTCTTAAAGGCTATCCTCACACACCTGTTCTCTATGGAAGCAGATGGTGTTTGTGTCCAATTCTATTTAGGCAGCAATGCATCATCCTCTCAGTGAAGGAAACTCCTTAAGAATCAACAAACAAACACAGGGGTACTTTGGTTTACGTACAGTGCCATGTAAAGCACCTCAGACCCAGACTGACAAATGCTGTTATACTGCAGCAACAAGCTTTGTATTGAAAATGCCTTGAGCTCATTCTACTGCATGCAGTAAACACTCTGATCACTGATCAGATCAGTGTTAAGTACATTTACATTTAAGTCATTTAGCAGATGCTCTTATCCAGAGCGACTTACAAATTGGAAAGTTCATACATATTCATCCTGGTCCCCCCGTGGGGAATGAACCCACAACCCTGGCGTTGCAAGCGCCATGCTCTACCAACTGAGCCACACGAGCCATCCAGATAAGTGTTTTGTGTGTGCGCATGTGTTCAAGAGATTGTGTGTGTGCATTTCCTTTTGATTCTCGATGTCTCACCACAAGAGAGATGTCTGGCAACAGGCTGGATGGTGGCGGGCAACGTGTGTGTGTGGTCTGACTTGCTCATATCCAGCGATGGGTCTCTTCCACTTGTTGGCGCAAAACTGTTTTACACAGCCTAATGCTATGGAAATGCTTGAGTTGAGTAGTGCTATTCACTGCTAATTTTGCACATCTGTCCAGTAACCTCTTTACAAACCGCACAGAGGAGTAATTTACTACTGGCTCATTATCTATAGGGCACTAAAAGCCTAGCCAGGTGGAAATCTACTTTCCTCTGGTTAGGCTTTAAAGATCCTATCACGCTATCTTAGACATATAGGCTGTGAGAACTGGCTAGAACCTGTTCTCATTTGTTTTCTTTTTCTAAGGAAGTGGAGCCAATTACCCCTTATCTCTTTTATAAGCTTTCCTCCACCTTGGAGGGGTAAGCAGCTCTTTGTGTAGATTAAGTATGTAAAGACTGTGATTGTAAAATCTTTGAGATCCACTCCGGTATATCCTGAGTTCCTTTCCTGTATGTCCTGGAAGTTACTCTCCGGGTTCTTCCTGAGGGAGTGATCTTCCTTGCAGTTGCTCAAATAAACGTCTTTATTATTGATAAATTAGTTCTGCCTGATTCTGAGGTGTGTCTGTCTCCACAGGGGGCCCAGGAGCGCATCGACAGCCTGCGGCGGGCGGGCGTCATCCACGAGAAGCAGCCCGTGGTCTCTGTGGAGAACTTCATCGCCGAGCTTTTCCCCGACAAGTAAGCACAGCAGGAGAAAATACCCCTTAAATCTCAAATCCCCTGTACACACATTTCACACACATGCATTTCATACACTCACTTTCATACACCCTCATTCACGCACGCATACACACACACACACCCTCTCGCACTCACTCATTTCACTGTACACACTCCCAGCATTCCACACACACACATCGCCAGCTGCCTCCTATGTAAGAACGTGTTCGAATGACCAAGTTAGCTTTTTTCTATTTTTAATCTCCCTTGTTACACACTTGTGCAACCCTCTCAAACAGCCTGCTTATCTCCCCTCATATGTACCATTGGGTCCAAAAACCTCATCATAGATAATGAATGCTGTTTCGTAAGCTTTCCCATTATCCCTTTTAAAATGGATTATAATTTTGGAATGATTTGAAATTAATGTTTACGCCAAGGATTATATCAATCGATGAGTAATGAGAAGGAAATGATACATTTTTCATATTTGAATATTCTTTGTGTGCACCTCCTATTAATTATCTTTACTTTATTTAAGCTGTAATTGTTTTTCTTTCTGAAATGCTGATTCTTACCTCTTCCAAGAGCATTTCATTTGTTTAATTAAAATATCAAAGATGATGTTTAAGATGATAGATTTACAGAAAATGTGTATATATATTAACCTTTATTTAAACAGTCACATTGAAATAATACTATTTTACAAGAGAGCCTTGTATACATTTACAAACAAACCCAATACATAAATAAAGCACAACAGCCCTACATAATCAGGGAAAAATAGAACGAGACAATCATTTGTGCCAGGTGTGATATCCCTCTTAAATAGCTCGGGCAAATGTTCCCATTGACCCCGTAAGGCCAGCAGGCTAGTCTTTTCTTCTTTTTTAAATTTTAAATTATAAATTGTATTTTATTTATTGGTGCGTGACTGTTATTGAAAGTTGTATTGTTAATCCTGTTTTGTATTTAACGCCACTTTAAATGTGTACATGACACTGCAACAAAATTTCCCCATGGGGACAATAAAGTAAGTAAGTAATCATTCCAAATAAAACACACTATAAAACACATACACAACATTAAACAGATTTAAGAAATGCAGTGGCATTCTGTAACATAAGTCTCCAATCAATCATTTTAAATGCCTGAAAGTTCCACACAAGGGGCAAAACTAAAAGCAGATTTTCCTAATTCTGTGGCGACTAAAGGGATCTCTGGAGTTATCCATCCCTGAGAACGGGTTTGGTAATTTGTACGTCTAAATTGAATCAATGAAGTAATGTACAGAGGAAGTTTCTGCAAGACTGCTATGTAAGTAAATAAGAGTGCAGCTCTCTTCTTACAGAGGTCCATCCCACATGTTTGTAAATAAGACAATGAGTCCTTAAACTGCCCCCAGTGATAAAATGTATTGCTGAATTGAATACTGAGTCCAATGGTTTCAAAACAGAGGCTGCCGCGTGCATATAAATGTCACCATAGTCTATTACAGGGAGCAGCGTTGTTTAAACAGAGGCAGGATTTATTTCTATATAATAAAAAATAATAGATTTCAGCTTCTTTGTAAAGTTTTCAATGTGTGTTTCAAAAGACAATTCATCATCATTCCAGATACCCAAGTACTGAGTGAAAAACTTGCTCCATTTGAAGTCCAAATACGCAACTCCTCAGGATCAACATTACGAGACCTAGAGAACAGAATAAACTTGGTTTTATTTGCAGTTAACAGTCATTTAAGCTCAGTAAGGGATTTTTGGGGGGATTGAGTCGGAATCATGCTGAAGGTCACAAATGGCCTGCTGACCTGAAGAGGCACAGGAATAAATAACTGTCATCTGCGTAGAGATGAATGTTACAGGTGTTAACAGTATATTCAATGTCATTTATATACAACGTGAACAACAATGACCCCAAAGTCGAACACTGGGGTACCCCTTTAAGGACTAAGAAATGTGGCTTTAACTATCATAACAGCCTGTAGTCTATATAACAAAGCAGTCAGACTGCATTTGACAATTCCGTGGCATATCATATATGGTTACATTATGCTACGTATGTATTGCATTTTTTTAATTTTATTATTATCAATCTGGAACTTTACTAATAATACATTTTTGAAAATGCGTTTTTCTTGAAACCCTTCTACCATTTTTTTGTTTTATTAGTCTGCATTTATTTGATACAGTACCACAAAATCACAATTTTAAGATATAGACTATTGCTTTCAGGCCAAAATCGGTCAACTGATTGTGACTTCAATACCCAAGCTTCCCTTGTCTCTCGCCCCACATTTGGAAGATACTGAGCTAGGGTGTGGTGCACTCTGGCAGGGTCGAAGAGCATGAGCCTTGACAGACTTTTTCAGAAATCAGATAAAAACCCAATGTCCCCAGAAGGCTCTACTAATCTAACATACCTCACCTCACCTTGCTACACGTGTCAAAACTCCCATTTCCCCCTCAGAAAATCAACTGTGAGACCTGTGCAGTTTAGCTAGACTGCTGATCTCCCCACAAGGCCAGTAATGTGCTTTAGGGCATTAAAACAGATGAGCTCTTCTGACCTCGACCTTGAATGCCTTTACCTTTTTATCACCAAGTAGCAGAGTGGCTCAACCTCCCTGAGGGCTTCCTCAAATGAACAGAATGTTGCATTCCAAGCTAAGTACCAGAATGTTGCATTCCAAGCTAAGTACCAGAATGTTGCATTCCAAGCTAAGTACCAGAATGTTGCATTNGTTGCATTCCAAGCTAAGTACCAGAATGTTGCATTCCAAGCTAAGTACCAGAATGTTGCATTCCAAGCTAAGTACCAGAATGTTGCATTCCAAGCCAAGTACCAGAATGTTGCATTCCAAGCCAAGTACCGGAATGTTGCCTTCCAAGCCAAGGACCGGAATGTTGCCTTCCAAGCCAAGGACCGGAATGTTGCATTCCAAGCCAAGGACCGGAATGTTGCATTCCAAGCCAAGGACCGGAATGTTGCATTCCAAGCCAAGGACCCGGTGTTCATCCACAAGGACCGGAATGTTGCATTCCAAGCCAAGGACCCGAATGTTGCATTCCAAGCCAAGGACCGGAATGGTTGCATTCCAAGCCAAGGACCGGAATGTTGCATTCCAAGCCACAAGGACCGGAATGTTGCATTCCAAGCCAAGGACCGGAATGTTGCATGCCAAGCCAAGGACCGGAATGTTGCATTCCAAGCCAAGACCGGAATGTTGCATCCAAGCCATAGGACCGGAATGTTGCATTCCAAGCCAAGGACCGGAATGTTGCATTCCAAGCCAAGGACCGGAATGTTGCATTCCAAGCCAAGGACCGGAATGTTGCGGGCCAAGCCAAGGACCGGAATGTTGCGGGCCAAGCCAAGGATAAAATGGCTGTGTTTACACAGGCAACCAAATTCAGATATTTTGCCCAATTATTTGCAAAAGCGCTAATCTGATTGGTCGAAAGACCAATTAGTGGAAAAAGATCAGAATTGGGTTGCCTGTGTAAACGCAGCCTTTATAGCTTAGACCAGCTCCCAGTCGTTTTAGACTCCGCTAGAATAAGGGCCAATGAACCGAATAAGATTGTCATCACAAGGGTAGAATACTATATGGAGGAGCATGGACAGTTAATAAGACCAGGGTTGTGTTCATGTTGTCAGTCGAGCAGGTGAAGGTGTGGCTGTTAGTTGTATCAGGTATGTTATTGCTAGTCTGGAATATCCTCTCTAGCATCCAGTATTCAGTGCTGCTCACTGCCTTGCTTTGTCAGAGGGTTGCAATTGATGGACCATAATATTTAGTTAATGGTTCCCCCTCCCTTCCCTACTACTTCCTGTCAACCTAAATCCAAAAGTGTGATTTGCTCATTGTCTGCTTATTGGTTAGTTTCACTCTTGTCATGATCTGTCTTGCCTGCATTGTGATGCATACGCCATGCTTAAAGGTGCAATGTGTAGAAATTGCTCTACCATTTCCTGGTTGCAAGAATTCTAAGTTTGTCTAATTTCAGTTTGGCACAACAAGCAAGTATAGTGTAGATTATCATTGTGCCATCTAAACCTCTGTGAAATATATTTTCCAGTATTTTTTCAATTGTTTGAAGCTGGTGTAAAAGATGCAAAAACTTCACTTAAGAACTAAGTGTAGAAATAATACACATACAGACTTGCTTTCAATGAGAATGACAGATCTACACTCAGTTTATTAGGTACATCGCCCCGTTCACACACATGGTTTGTTCCTACAGACAGTAAGTCGCCTGGCCGTGGCTTGCTATATAAAGCAGGCTGACAGGCATTCAGTTACTGTTCCATTGAACGTTAGGTCACTTGTTTTGCCTATTCTAAGTGACTGAGCGTGGTATGATCGTCTGCTAGGCGCGCTAGTTCCAGTATCTCAGAAACCTGGGCTTTTCATGCGTGACCGTGTTTAGCATTTACAGAGAATGGTTCAACAAACAACATCCAGTCAGCAGCAGTCTTGTGGGTGAAAACAGCTCATTGATGAGATGTCGAAGGAGAAAAGCAAGAATCGTGCAAACTAACAGGCGGGCCACATCCGGGCAAATAATGTCACAGTACAACTGGTGTGTAGAACGGCATCTCGGAACGCACAACATGTCTTTGTCACGGATGTGCTATTGCAGCAGAAGACCAAACCCGGTGTTCTGTTTCATCAGAAAAACAAGAAGCGCGATCACCAACACTGGACAATTGAGGTGTGGGAAAAACATTGCCTGGTCAGACGGATCCCGGGTTCCTGTTGTGTCATGCTGATGGCAGTGTCAGGATTTGGCGTAAGCAGCATGAGTCCATGGCCCCATCTTGCCTGGTGTCAACGGTACAGGCTGGTGGCAGTCGTGTAATTGTGTGTGGAATGTTCTCCTGGTACACGATAGGTCCCTTGATACCATTTGAGCAACGCTTTCATTCCCCAACTAATTCAGGCTGTTCTGGAGGCAAAGGGGGTTCCGACCCTGTACTAGATGGGTGTGCCTAATAAAAAGTTGCATATTGCAGCTTTAACAGTGCTGTTATTCTGTGACCTTCCAGATGGTTTGACATTGGCTGTCTAATCCTGGAGGATCCTGGAGCTGGCATTCACATTGAGACCTTCACTCAGGCTACGCCACTGGCCTTGGAGCACGTCCAGCAGGTAGGAGCTCACAGCTGCCAGTACTGCACCCTCATGTTAACAGTACAGTTTGCCCCACAACACAATGATGCTCAATTAATGACATATATTTACTGTATCTCTTAATGTGGTTGCATGTGTTATCGATGTTAGATTGCTGTTAGCACTCAATGTTAGCACATACCATACACTTGTGTCTATTGAAAAAGTCAAATGGAACTTTGGGGGGCAGTTTTAGTCTTTCCCTCTGGATGAAAAGCCATCAGTGTAACGACAGGCGGATACCCATTGTACCATAAGTGCCGCTTTTCAAAATTCGACCTGTCAAAGCTGTAGCATGGTGTTGTATTGAAATAGAATTTCATCATGTAAACTTAATTGCCTTGATTTAATACTCTGTGAAAATGAGTCTTTCGGTCAATGCTGTGTCACTGGTGAAATTGGAACATTGCTTCAAAGTAAAAGCGTGAAAGGGTTTGAAGGCAAATTGCTTTCCGAATTGTTATAATTTAAGCAGTCTCGAAATATTAAATCATGTTTATTTATTAAATGTGAATTGAGTTGAGTGTAAATTGTTGTTAGTCTACAGAATATGGACTAGACAGTGTAAGGAGAGTGGTTATATGAACAGGTGTTGGTGAAATTAATGCATGTAAATGTCAAGTGATAGTGTTCCTATCTTTCACCTGTCCCCAAAGGCCCAGTCCCTGACCCCGCCGGACTACAGCCTTCGCTGGTCGGGCCTACTGGTGACGGTAGGCGAGGTGCTGGAGCGCAACATACCCAATGTGTCACGCACGGACTGGCACCAGGCCTTCACGGGCATGTCCCGCCGCCAGATGATCCAGAGCGCCGCCAAGGCCCTGGCGGGCATGTACAAGCAGCAGCTTCCACCCAGGACAATGTGAGGTGGCACCATATCCCCCAGCCACCATGTCTTTAAACTGACAACTAGGGGGAGGGAGAACCAGAGAAGGGAAGAGGGGGTTGGGCAGAAGTGGCAGCCGTTTCACCAAATGGGATTCCTACTCTGCTGCTAGCTGTCCGTCCTGATTGGGCAAAAAGCCAAATGCAATTTTCTCGTTATGTTTTATTATTTGTGTGTAGGAAGGTTTTATGGGTTGAAACATTCCGACGTGCCAACTGGATGGAGAGAACGACGGAAATGGATTGTTCCTTCAAAAACAGGAAATCATCATTTATTTCTAAATCAGCTTTTTTCCCCCAGCTAAGGCCCAGAAAGAAATGCCGTTTTAGAGAGCGTAGAAAACTAGCTCATTAAAGTAATGATTGATTATTTGAATTTTGTCGATTGTCCCCCTTTTTATTGAGAAAGTGTTATTTGTGATCCTGAATTTGTTGTTCAACAAATTGTATTCAAGTCATGTAAATCTGTAGAATGCGGTGTTGTATTACTTTTGGATGAACACGCAGGCGATTTGTAAATGGGGAACGATAGTGCTTTGTCTCTTTTTAGAGCAGGGATCTCATTTTGCCAGGTCCGGAGTTCGTCACTGAAAATTTGTTATATTTCCATTATAGGTCCATTATCATTTCTACACATTTTCGCTTTTGGTATTAGTCATTTTAAAGTGTATTGATTTTGTCAGTACAACTTTTTTTGCAAATATCAGAATTGGGCTGCCTGTATAAACACAGCCATTTACTCAAACCACCTGTGGGCCAGATTGGACCCCCGTATGTTTGACACCGCTGTTTATAGAGAGTATAGCCAGTGGTAGTTGGTGTAGTACGTCAACCACCAACCTACCACTTGGGGGGGGGGGGTATTTTTTCTGTATGAATTACCTGCAGGCTAAATGCTATCTTGAGATCATTGCATGTAACTTAACGTTTATCATTGCATGTAACGTATATTTATGCAAATCTCTCATTGACATCAACTTGGGATTTACGTAAAAGTCCATTTCACACTTAGCCTATGTAACTCAATGGAGGCTTTGGACTGAATGAGCTGTAATGTACCAAGATATCAGGGCCTTAAAATCCATAAGTTGTAATGTTTTGTACTTTTTATTGTTGTATGTATACATGTGTGTTAATATAACAATTGTTGTCTGTACATTAACGCTACATGGGTTATTACATGTACACATACTTTACATGTTAGTGGAGGCCAATGATTTTCAAATGGAGAAGGGTGAAATTACATTCTTTGATCTACGAATTGGAATGATTCCTTGGAAGGTGTTTCCTGATTGAAAATGACTTGTCTGGTGATTTATTGGAGCTCAGTTTATCGTAAGTCAATTCTTTAGTTTGTCCAACATTACCATTCTGTTCTATACTGTGTGAACGCACCCCTTGCAAGAAAAACTATTTTTTAAATGTTTTACTCGAGTGACAACAGAAGAGTGCAACAAGGAAACACAAAGCTGTATATGACCTCTGGGGTTTTGTTTGGAAGGCAATCCATGTGTTATTTGTTGCTGCTGCCTGAGGCAGTAGTACATTCTGTTGTCCAAAACATGGAAGTCCCATGGTAGTGGGGTGCAACACTACTAGATCAAGAGGTCAGTAAACAACTTTTCTCCAATAGTTATTCAACTACACCAGAGAAATACTAGGACTTTGTCTAACTCTTTGCTTTTTAACTGGTTTTATGTACAAAACGGATTTTCTGTGTTGTGCTTTTCTTGACTCCTAAATGTGCCTTCATGGGGAGAGTAAATATCAATTTTTTTCATACTGGTTTGTCTCTGGTTTGCATGGTTATTTGGCTTCGATAAGAACTGCCACCTAGTCAATGTCCCCGTCAATATTTAAGAAACTGACACCACACATCTCTGCCTGTCACAACCAGTGTATGCCTCAGGGTAAGATATAAAGATATTGACAGAAACTCTGCACTGAATCGGGCTCCAGAGACACAATTAACCTACGGATCGATGCACCATCGCTGGATTCGCTCTGCTTATTGTACATGGTTTGTAAGGTCAAGAAAATCCTGTGAAAGTCATAGAATTTAAAATGGTGTTTTCCAGGCCTGGAAAAGTTTTGGAAAATGATAAACATCTGAAAAGTAATGGAAATAAAGTAATCTTTTTAGTGTAATGTATTCAGGCACTGTTTAAAAATATTTTATCAACTAAATTAACATATCAGCCAGGATCGGGGTGACATCTGCGTTTGCGCGGATCACCTGCATGTGTGCGAGACGATTGGGCCGTTTCTCAAGGAGAATCACGACAAGAAAGAATCCAGCTTTTGTCAAATTAACGTTAGATTTGACTTTTCGTCGCAGGTTAGGAGAATTCGATTCAGGTTATGAAAAATATTATGGTTATGAACCCTGTCCTTCGTTATGAACACTCGAATAAGACATGTTTTCCACACTCCTCTGCTGCCTTGCTTAAGGCCCTTGTCCTTATGTTGGATTTCAAGGGGTATGAAAAGCAAAAATTCGAATTTTTATGACTAAGAACTTTCAATGTAGAACATAAGGTGGCCTTGGAATGAAGTAGCTAGCAGATTAGAAAGTAAATAATTTACAATAGTGATAAGTTCAGTTAAATGTAATTTAATGATTCATTGAGAAATGCATATATTCAGCAATAGCATCACCAGGATACTAATATTGATATGGTACTACAGTACATATGTTAAAAACTAATAAGGATCCAATTCTAAGACTTCCATTACAGACCTCGAACACTTTAAGAGTCCCTTTCAAAACAATATCTTTCAAAACACCAGCTGTATCTTCTCAACTTCTCTTACACTTTCAATAAATTATTAGATATTTACACTCATTAGTTATTCACACTGCATGAATTAACGTTTCCCCTTAAAATGTAATTACGGAGAACAAGGTACGTCCCGGAGTGTCAGGAAACTGAAAATGTTCAGCGCTGTCATCAGCCTGGGGAGACAGTACAAAGTACTGACCAAAATAAATCCTAAATGACACCCTATTCTCTATTTAGTGCACTACTTATGACCAGCCCTGGTCAAAAGTAGTGCACTAAATAAGTGATAGGGTGCCATTTGGGACGTGGATGAAGAGACAGAACTATCAGGCGAGATGACCTCAGAGGGTGAACACACAGAGGACAAAACGACAGAAGTCGAAAGGATAATTGCTTTATGAAAGCAAGTTCACTGACTACTTGTTCGCAGTGATTTAGTGGTAGTGTGTTCACTTCCAGTGAACTCTCGACTTACTGCTGAGGCCATGTAGTGTACAGTGTTATTTTATGTCGGAGATGAAACAATGAAAATAATGGTTCCAATGAAATGTTCTGTTTTGTATTATTGTATTATCCTGGCACATGATATTATAAATTATAACCATAGGCTTTTAATGTGTCCAAGAAAATAGATGTACAGTTGAAGTCGGAAGTTTACATACACTTAGGTTGGAGTCATTAAAAGTTGTTTTTCAACCACCCCACAAATGTTTTGTTAACTAACTATAGTTTTGGCAAGTCGGTTAGGACATCTACTTTGTGCATGACACAAGTCATTTTTCCAACAATTGTTTACAGACAGATTATTTCACTTATAATTAACTGTATCCCAATTCCAGTGGGTCAGAAGTTTACATGCACTGAGTTGACTGTGCCTTTAAACAGCTTGGAAAATTCCAGAAAATGATGTCATGGCTTTAGAAGCTTCTGTTAGGCTAATTGACATTATTTGAGTCAATTGGAGGTGTACCTTTTTTAAATGTTTTATTTATTTCACCTTTATTTAACCAGGTAGGCTAGTTGAGAACAAGTTCTCATTTGCAACTGCGACCTGGCCAAGATAAAGCAAAGCAGTTCGACACATACAACAACACAGAGTTACACATGGAATAAACAAACATACAGTCAATAATACAGTAGAAAAGTCTATATACAGTATGCGCAAATGAGGTAGGATAAGGGAAATAAGGCAATAAATAGGCCATGGTTGCGAAGTAATTACAATATAGCAATTAAACACTGGAATGGTAGATGTGCGGAAGATGAATGTGCAACTAAAGATACTGGAGTGCAAAGGAGCAAGATAAATAAATAAATACAGTATGGGGATGAGGTAGTTGGATGGGCTATTTACAGATGGGCTATGTACAGGTGCAGTGATCTGTGAGCTGCTCTGGCAGCTGGTGCTTAAAGCTAGTGAGGGAGATATGTCTCCAGCTTCAGTGATTTTTGTAGTTCGTTCCAGTCATTGGCAGCAGAGAACTGGAAGGAAAGGCGGCCAAAGGACGAATTGGCTTTGGGGGTGACTAGTGAGATATACCTGCTGGAGCGTGTGCTACGGATGGGTGCTGCTATGGTGACCAGTGAGCTGAGATAAGGCGGAGCTTTACCTAGCAGAGACTTGTAGATGACCTGAAGTCAGTGGGTTTGGCGACGAGTATGAAGCGAGGGCCAGCCAACGAGAGCGTACAGGTCGCAGTGGTGGGTAGTATGTGGGGCTTTGGTTACAAAACGGATGGCACGGTGACAGACTGCATCCAATTTGTTGAGTAGAGTGTTGGAGGATCGGTAGGATGGTCAGTTTTATGAGTGTATGTTTGGCAGCATGATTGAAGGATGCTTTGTTGTGAAGTAGGAAGCCGATTCTAGATTTAGTTTTGGATTGGAGATGCTTAATGTGAGTCTGGAAGGAGAGTTTACAGTCTAACCAGTCATCTAGGTATTTGTAGTTGTCCACATATTCTAAGTCAGAACCGTCCAGAGTAGTGATGCTGGATGGGCAGGCAGGTGCGGGCAGTGATCGGTTGAAGAGCATGCATTTAGGTTTTCCTTGAATTTAAGAGCAGTTGGAGACCACGGAAGGAGAGTTGTATGGCATTGAAGCTCGTCTGAAGGTTAGTTAACACAGTGTCCAAAGAAGGGCCAGAGGTATACAGAATGGTGTCGTCTGCGTAGAGGTGGATCAGAGAATCACCAGCAGCAAGAGCAACATCATTGATGTATACAGAGAAGAGAGTCGGCCCGAGAATTGAACCCTGTGGCACCCCCATAGAGACTGCCAGAGGTCCGGACAACAGGCCCTCCAATTTGACACACTGAACTCTATCTGAGAAGTAGTTGGTGAACCAGGCGAGACAATCACTTGAGAAACCAAGGCTGTTGAGTCTGCCAATAAGAATGTGGTGATTGACAGAGTCGAAAGCCTTGGCCAGGTCGATAAATACAGCTGCACAGTAATGTCTCTTATCGATGGCGGTTATGATATCGTTAAGGACCTTGAGCGTGCCTGAGGTGCACCCATGACCAGCTCTGAAACCAGATTGCATAGCGGAGAAGGTATGGTGGGATTCGAAATGGTCGGTAATCTGTTTGATAACTTTGCTTTCGAAGACCTTAGAAAGGCAGGGTAGGATTGATATAGGTCTGTAGCAGTTTGGGTCTACAGTGTATCCCCCTTTGAAGAGGGGGATGACCGCCGTAGCTTTCCAATCTTTGGGAATCTCAGACGATATGAAAGAGAGGTTGAACAGGCTAGTAATAGGGGACGCAACAATTTTGGCAGATAATTTTAGAAAGAGAGGGTCCAGATTGTCTAGCCTGGCTGATTTGTAGGGGTCCAGATTTTGCCACTCTTTCAGAACATCAGCTATCTGGATTTGGGTGATTGAGAAATGGGGAGGCTTGGGCGAGTTGCTGTGGGGGGTGGAGGGGTAGCCAGGTGGAAAGCATGGCCAGCCGTAGAAAAATGCTTATTGAAATTCTCAATTATAGTGGATTTATCGGTGGTGACAGTGTTTCCTAGCATCAGTGCAGTGGGCAGCTGGGAGGAAGTGCTCTTATTCTCCATGGACTTTACAGTGTCCCAGAACTTTTTTGAGTTTGTGCTACAGGATGCAAATTTCTGCTTGAAAAAGCTAGCCTTAGCTTTCATAACTGCCTGTGTATATTGGTTCCTAACTTCCCCGAAAAGTTGCATGTCACGGGGGCTATTTAATGCTAATGCAGAACGCCACAGGATGTTTTTGTGCTGGTCAAGGGCAGTCAGTTCTGGAGAGAACCAAGGGCTATATCTGTTCCTGGTTCTACATTTTTTGAATGGGGCATGCTTATTCAAGATGGTGAGGAAGGCACTTTTAAAGAATAACCAGGCATCCTCTACCGACGGGATGAGATCAATATCCTTCCAGGATACCCGGGCCAGGTCGATTAGAAAGGCCTGCTCGCTGAAGTGTTTTAGGGAGCGTTTGACTGTGATGAGGGGTGGTCGTTTGACCGCAGACCCATTACGGATGCAGGAAATGAGTCAGTGATCGCTGAGATCTTGGTTGAAAACAGCAGAGGTGTGTTTGGAGGGCAAGTTGGTTAGGATGATATCTATGAGGGTGCCCGTGTTTACGGATTTGTGGTTATACCTGGTGGGTTCATTGATAATTTGTGTGAGATTGAGGGTATCAAGCTTAGATTGTAGAATGGCCGGGGTGTTAAGCATGTCCCAGGTTAGGTCACCTAGCAGCACGAGCTCTGAAGATAGATGGGGGGCAATCAATTCACATATGGTGTCCAGGGCAAAGCAAGGGGCAGAGGGTGGTCTATAGCAAGCGGCAACAGTGAGAGACTTGTTTCTGGAAAGGTGGATTTTTAAAAGTAGAAGTTTGAATTGTTTGGGTACAGACCTGGATAATAAGACAGAACTCTGCAGGCTATCTCTGCAGTAGATTGCAACACCTTCCCCTTTGGCAGTTCTATCTTGTCGGAAAATGTTATAGTTAGGGATGGAAATTTCAGGGTTTTTGGTGGTCTTACTAAACCAGGATTCAAACATGGCTAGGACATCCGGGTTGTCAGAGTGTGCTAAAGCAGTGAATAAAACAAATTTAGGGAGGAGGCTTCTAATGCTAACATGCATGAAACCAAGGCTTTTACGGTTACAGAAGTCAACAAATGAGAGGACCTGGGGAGTAGGAATGGAGCTAGGCACTGCAGGGCCTGGATTAACCTCTACATCACAAGAGGAGGAGTAGCATAAGGGTACGGCTAAAGGCTATCAGAACTGGTCGTCTAGTACGTTCTGAACAGAGAGTTAAAGGAGCAGGTTTCTGAGTGCGCTAGAATAGATTCAAGGCATAACGTACAGACAAAGGTATGGTAGGATGTGAGTACATTGGAGGTAAACCTAGGAATTGAGTAATGATGAGAGAGATACTGTCTCTAGAGACGTTTAAACCAGGTGATGTCACCGCATATGTGGGAGGTGTAACTAAATGGTTGGTTAAGGCATATTGAGCAGGGCTAGAGGCTCTACAGTGAAATAAGACAATCACTAACCAGGACAGTAATGGACAAGGCATATTGATATTAGGGAGAGGCATGCATAGCCGGGTGATCATAGGGATCCAGTGAGTGGTTGGGCTGGCTGGAGACATGGTGATTCAGACAGCTAGCAGGCCGGGGCTAGCAAGCTAGTAGAAGGGCCTTAGAGGCACTTCTCGACGGAGGAAAGTCTGTTTTAGCCTCCACGTGCAGTGACGTCGATAGACCAGTCGTGATGGATTAGTCGGGTCCCGAGTAGCAGAGGGGTCCAAGTCCAATTGGCAAAATAGGTATAGTGGCCCAAGAAATTGGCCGATGGATCTATTCAGCTAACAGTCCAATATGCTCTCGACGGCCGCGGCTAGCAGGCTAGCGGGCCACGGCTAGCAGATGGGCATTCAGGGTACGTCGCGATGTAGAGGCCAGTTGAGTACCCCCTCGAGCAGATTACGTCGTAGTCCAGTCGTGAAGGATCGGTGGGGTTCCGTGCCCTGTACCGGCAGTAGAAAACTGGCATAAAAAAGCCAGACTACGGTTTGCAACTGCACATGGGGACAAAGATCGTACTTTTTGGAGAAATGTCCTCTGGTCTGATGAAACAAAAATAGAACTGTTTGGCCATAATGACCATCGTTATGTTTGGAGGAAAAAGGGGGAGGCTTGCAAGCCGAAGAACACCATCCCAAACGTGAAGCGCGGGGGTGGCAGCATCATGTTGTGGGGGTCCTTTGCTGCAGGAGGGACTGGTGCACTTCACAAAATAGATGGCATCATGAGGTAGAAAAATTATGTGGATATATTGAAGCAACATCTCAAGACATCAGTCAGGAAGTTAAAGCTTGGTCACAAATGACCCCAAGCATACTTCCAAAGTTGTGGCAAAATGCCTTAATGACAACAAAGTCAAGGTATTGGAGTGGCCATCACAAAGCCCTGACCTTAATCCTATAGAAAATGTGTGGGCAGAACTGATAAAGCTTGTGCGAGAAAGGATGCCTACAAACCTGACTCAGTTACACCAGCTCTGTCAGGAGGAATGGGCCAATATTCACCCAACTTATTGTGGGAAGCTTGTGGAAGGCTACCTGAAACGTTTGACCCAAGATAAGCATTTTAAAGGCAATGCTACCAAATACTAATTGAGTGTATGTAAACTTCTGACCCACTGGGAATGTGATGAAAGAAATAAAAGCTGAAATAAATCATTCTATCTACTATTATTCTGAAATTTCACATTCTTAAAATAAAGTGGTGATCCTGACTGACCTAAGACAGGGGATCTTTACTAGTATTAAATGTCAGGAATTGTGAAAAACTGAGTTTAAATGTATTTGTCTAAGGTGTATGTAAACTTCCAATTTCAACTGTGTACATGTATCTGCATGAATGCTACAAGTCTGGCCACTGGACTGGTGAGACCTTTCTTTATAGCTTTCTCTTCAGTGAGTTTGCTCGTATCTCTCCTTTGTTATAGTGCTACTAAGTCCCCACTTGGTGTGTAGAACTTCTGTATTTGTTCCATACCAAGTCCCCACTTAGTGGATGACCCAGTGAGGCTACCCACTTCCTCGTGTTCCCATCCCGTCCACATTCAGTTAGGCCAGTTGTTTGTCATAGTCATGAGTTGGAGTGGTTTTGTATACACTGTCCACTGTAATTACATTCTACACCAGGTGTGTGATAGGATCGGCCTCTTAAAGATGTGGATGAAATATTAAAATTTCACGAGTGGTGCGTGTGGCAGAGCATGGAGGGACCTGTGGTTAACATTGCCATGGCAACAAGCCAGAGTCTATTGCGCTTATTGCCAGTCATTGGCTCTGCAGTTCATAAGAATGAGATTCCACTCTCAGCTCTCGACAGTGAATAACAGTCATACTGCAATATAATCCCTATTCAACTAAACCCCAGTGCAACAGATTTCTTGGCTCAGTTTATGTTCTCTCAAGGTTGAATATATTAAGTATACTAAAGAAGTTGCAGAATAGAAGATCCCCCTTGTCTAAGGCAATGGGGATTCCTCACCTATTGTCGAGTGGTCTTAATTGCCTGGCTAATTTCAGTGTAGCTCCCGCTGTAAGACAGAAAACCAATTACTACTCCATTGTGGAAGAAGGCATGTCAAATTAACTATTTCATTCCTCCTCCTCAGGCCCCTTATTGTTCCCCAAGTTCTATTTTTCAATATCCACTCAGGGAGTGCCAGCACTTGGAGGCATTACTTGGGTTCAAATCATTTGTTGTTAAAGTCTTTATGATGCAGCAGTATATTTTTATCAGGGTGTTGTAATTATGCTGTTACAGTATTAACTTCCATTTCTTGAAATCAACTCAGGGAGTTCCTTAGCAGCACTTGAAGACATTGGAGACACTAATTTATAAAGTCTTTATGTAGCAGAATCTTTTCATGATAATTTTATGCTCATGATGCTGTTACGATATTGTCCGGGGTAATTTAGGCCTATCACGTTGACGTGTAGACATTTTCCTTTTTATTTACTGAGATACCCTTCAAATGTTTCTCTATGTATTTGTTCAAGTGCCAGGACCTCAGAGATACAGTGACATTTAGCAATATTCCGAGCACGGAATATGGCAGGATACAGGCTCAGTAGATACTGCTTGGGCCCTCCTGGAACAGTTATGTAACAGTCTACTGCAGCGAAGCCTCAACATTAAGCAAATACACACACACCTCTCGCTGAACACACTCTGTTAAAAATAAATAGATCCCTTCTTATTCTCTTCTAACAGCCGTGCGGGAGTCTAAGTGAAAGCTGTGGAATAGGAATTGAAACCACAAGTGCAGATGTAAACACGATGGGAAATTTACTTGCTGGTTTGAGACCAATGGGAGGGGTTTTGTTAACAAGTGGGCTAATTGATTCGATTTCAAAAGTCTTCTTCTCTTGAAAATGAATAAGTTCACTTCCTGGTTTGAGACCAATGGTANGGGTTTTGTTAACAAGTGGGCTAATTGATTCGATTTCAAAAGTCTTCTTCTCTTGAAAATGAATAAGTTCACTTCCTGGTTTGAGACCAATGGTAGTGGGTTTTGTTAAAGACCAGCTCAACCCCCCCCCAAAAAAAATTATCTGGTAAAATAAAATAAAAAGTGTCATAGATATTAATCAGAAACATTGATTCTAGTGTAAAAGTTACACTACAAAGTGTAAATAGCATAATTTTGGGAGACTTATGGAAGCTATTACGTTCCTAGATCTATTGTATATTTGAAGTTTTGGTTTTCATTTTGATATTGTCCACTAACACGGGATGGTAACACCTGGGGAGAATTTTCATGCATGGAGAAACAGCTGCACTGATTAGGCTCTTTCCAGTCGTACAGAGCTTACGGACTTTTTTACATAAGACAAGTCGCCAATGTTATATTGAGATAACACCTTGCCCCTAAGCCCTTTATCAAGTGACCACTTGCTGATGTGTTTGATAGTGATCACTTGAGTCTGCCTGTTTTGGGAAAAATTTGAATTGAGACGATGTGCACTTGCATCCCAACTGCCACTTTTCAATATTCCAAAGTTCAAAACCCATTCGTTAGTATCTTGTGTCCCTCCATGACCTCTTTTGTAACATGATTCACTCTGAAACACTGCCAGACACACACTCCACTAATAGATAGTGAGAAGGGTGTAAAAACAGAACGGCACAGAAGCACTTAGCCACTCGCCAGTGACTTGATGAGATGATTTAGCTAACGTGTCCTGCCTGCTCAACGTGCCTGCTAGCTACTAGCTTAATTGACAAACAGAGATGGAACCAGCTAGTGATTTGGGGCACTAATAAACTGGTGTGCTAGTTGAGAGGGTTGTGCTGATCTATTGGGTTTCAAATGTCTTCTTCTCTTGAAAATGAATAACAAATGGAAGTTTACCTGTATTTGAGCAGAGCTTGAACAAAAGCCTGCACACCCACTTTCCAGACTGAGGGTTAACCACATGTTTTATACAGTTGCCCTAACAGGTATTTTACTTTGTGAGGGGGTTAAGTGCCTAGCACAACAACAGGACATGGAACATGGGATCAGAGAGGAGCATCCCAGTGTCAATACCACATTACACATACATTTTTATACATACATAACGACGCTGCTAATGGTTGGCCATGGAAATTTGCTTAAAAGTCATGGAGAAGTCATGGAAAAGTCATGAAATTCCATCTGTCAAAATGTGAATGAACCCTGTCCCTTATTTCCATTGCGGTTGCTAGATGTACAGTGGGGAGAACAAGTATTTGATACACTGCCGATTTTGCAGGTTTTCCTACTTACAAAGCATGTAGAGGTCTGTAATTTCTATCATGGGTACACTWCAACTATGAGAGACGGAATCTAAAACAAAAATCCAGAAAATCACATTGTATGATTTTTAAGTAATTAATTTGCATTTTATTGCATGACATAAGTATTTGATACATCAGAAAAGCAGATCTTAATATTTGGTACAGAAACCTTTGTTTGCAATTACAGAGATCATACGTTTCCTGTAGTTCTTGACCAGGTTTGCACACACTGCAGCAGGGATTTTGGCCCTCCTCCATACAGATCTTCTCCAGATCCTTCAGGTTTCGGGGCTGTCGCTGGGCAATACGGACTTTCAGCTCCCTCCAAGAGATTTCTATTGGGTTCAGGTCTGGAGACTGGCTAGGCCACTCCAGGACCTTGAGATGCTTCTTACGGCACCACTCCTTAGTTGCCCTGGCTGTGTGTTTCGGGTCGTTGTCATGCTGGAAGACCCAGCCATGACCCATCTTCAAATGCCTTACTGAGGGAAGGAGGTTGTTGGCCAAGATCTCGCGATACATGGCCCCATCCATCCTCCCTCAATACGGTGCAGTCATCCTGTACCTTTGCAGAAAAGCATCCCCAAAGAATGATGTTTCCACCTCCATGCTTCACGGTTGGGAGGTGTTCTTGGGGTTGTACTCATCCTCTTCTTCCTCCAAACACGGCGAGTGGAGTTTAGACCAAAAAGCTCTTTTTTGTTCTCATCAGACCACATGACCTTCTCCCATTCCTCCTCTGGATCATCCAGATGGTCATTGGCAAACTTCAGACGGGCCTGGACATGCGCTGGCTTGAGCAGGTGGACCTTGCGTGCGCTGCAGGATTTTAATCCATGACGGTGTAGTGTGTACTAATGGTTTTCTTTGAGACTGTGGTCCCAGCTCTCTCCAGGTCATTGACCAGGTCCTGCCGTGTAGTTCTGAGCTGATAACTCACCTTCCTCATGATCATTGATGCCCACGAGGTGAGATCTTGCATGGAGCCCCAGACCGAGGGTGATTGACCGTCATCTGACCTTCTTCCATTTTCTATAATTGCGCCAACAGTTGTTGCCTTCTCACCAAGCTGCTTGCCTATTGTCCTGTAGCCCATCCCAGCCTGTTGCATGTCTACAATTTTATCCCTGATGTCCTTATACAGCTCTCTGGTCTTGGCCATTGTGGAGAGGTTGGAGTCTGTTTGATTGAGTGTGTGGACAGGTGTCTTTTATACAGGTAACGAGTTCAAACAGGTGCAGTTAATACAGGTAATGAGTGGAGAACAGGAGGGCTTCTTAAAGAAAAGCTAACAGGTCTGTGAGAGCCGGAATTCTTACTGGTTGGTAGGTGATCAAATACTTATGTCATGCAATAAAATGCAAATTAATTACTTAAAAATCATACAATGTGATTCTGGATTTTTGTTTTAGATTCCTCTATCACAGTTGAAGTGTACCTATGATAAAAATTACAGACCTCTACATGCTTTGTAAGTAGGAAAACCTGCAAAATCGGCAGTGTATCAAACTTGTTCTCCCCACTGTATGTATTGATCGGCTATGAAAAGCCAACTGACATTTACTCCTGAGGTGCTGACCTGTTGCACCCTCGACAACCACGTGATTATTATTATTTGACCCTGCTGGTCCATCTATGAACATTGAACATCTTGCCATTTCTGTTATAATCTCCACCCGGCACAGCCAGAAGAGGACTGGCCACCCTTCATAGCCTGGTTCCTCTCTAGGTTTCTCCTAGGTTCTGGCCTTTCTAGGGAGTTTTCCCTAGCCACCGTGCTTCTACACCTGCATTGCTTGCTGTTTGGTGTTTTAGGCTGGGTTTCTGTACAGCACTTTGAGATATCAGCTGATGTAAGAAGGGCTATATAAATACATTTGATTAGATTTTTATTTGATGTATTCCTCTCTGTAGCAGCCTTAATCAGAAGCAACCTCTTTTTTTTCTTTCTCCCTGTTTGAGGGAAAGACGATTTTGTCCTTTGTCCTTTATCTATCACCTTCAAATGCTCAAAGATGGCCAGTGTAATGAGGTAACAGGCACACAAACGTATTAGGCTCTTTCTCATGTTCACTGAAACTATCAGTCTCCCAACAAAAGACACGTTGTTCAGTGGATGGACAGGTTTAGTTGACTGTCGACCTTTCAGGCAATTCATCCTTGCGGTGTTAATTTCGCCGTTAGCTAGCCTAGCTGTCCTCCAGACCTGAGTTGGAATTCATTGAGCTTGCCTGGTGCAATGGAACCAATAAAACAGTCACAGAACTGCAAACCCCGCCCATCTGGCATGCCAGACAGGCTAAAGCAAAACACTAAAAGTATTTAAAAGATTTGAAAAAGATTTTAACCCATGTCTGTGCTCCACGTTCGTCCAACACTCGAAGCCAGTTTGTTACAGCTTTCTGTCAGGGCTATGATAGCCTCGCTCGCTCTAGCTAGCAGACATGATGGTTCTGTTGCCGTAATGGTCTATTCGTAAAGGAATCATTCTAACAAGGACCTTATTCAGAAGAACTTGATTAATGCAAATGTAGTCCCTCTGTTGATGGTTCTTATTAGGTTGTAATTGAAAGTATCATGTTTCCAGATGGGAAAAGCTAACCTTGTCTTCATCAAGATAGATGACTGACATAGGAGGTCCATTTGACTAATGGTACTCGTGTGACCAAATGCACTTTGATAACATGCTGAGGTGTCACGCACCAATAATCTTTGGAGGGAGCACAGATGGCCAAATATTTTATTAATTCTGTGTAAAGTAAATTACATCCTATGCAGGGGTGCCATGCACCCCAAAAATCTGAGGGGACACAAAGAACTTGAGGATGGCTGGGTGGGTTGTCCAAAGGTTGTAGAATTTAGAATTTTTCAAACACCTGAAAAAGCGTTTTCCTGCAATCTAGAGGCATAATCATTATCCTTAATTTTATGTAAAAAAAAAAATTGCATATTTTTCTGCATATCTAAGCATACCTCTTGAACTATCGGTGTTCTCCTGACCGGTTGGTTATTTTTTTAAGAAACTATACTGAACAAAAATATAAGTGCCCACCCACTAGGGAGCCAGGCCCAGCCAATCAGAATTAGTTTTTCCCCACAAAAGGGCTTTATTACAGACAGAAATACTCCTCAGTTTCATCAGCTGTCCGGGTGGCTGGTCTCAGATGATCCCGCAGGTGAAGAAGCCAGATGTGAGATCCTAGGCTGCATGGTTACAAGTGGTTTGCAGTTGTGAGGCCGGTTGGACGTACTGCCAAATGATCTAAAACTATGTTAGAGGCGGTTTATGCTATATAAAAATACATTCTCTGGTGGACATTCCTGCAGTCAGCATGCCAATTGCACGCTCCCTCAAAACTTGAAACATCTGTGGCATTGTGTTATGTGTCATAACTGCACATTTTAGAATGGCCATGTATTGTCCCCAGCACAAGGTGCACCTGTGTAATGATCATGCTGTTTAATCACCTTCGTGATATGCCGTGATATGTGTTGTCACGTTCCTGACCTGTTTTCCGTTGTTTTTGTATTTGTTTAGTATGGTCAGGGCGTGAGCTGGGTGGGTAGTCTATGTTATGTGTTTCTATGTTGGGTTCAATGTGTTGCCTGATATGGTTCTCAATTAGGGGCAGGTGTTTGACGTTTCCTCTGATTGAGAACCATATTAAGGTAGGCTGTTCACACCGTTTGTTTGTGGGTGATTGTCTTCCGTGTCAGTGTTTGTACCACACGGGACTGTTTCGTTTGTCTAGTCTGTTCCTGTTCGTGCGTTCTTCGTTTTGTGTAAGTTCTTATGTTCAGGTCGGTCTACGTCGTTTTTGTTATTTTGTAATTTATTCAAGTGTACTTTGTGTTTCGTCTTGTCTAAATAAATTCATCATGTATTCATCACCCGCTGCATTTTGGTCCGATCCCTACACCTCCTCTTCAGACGAAGAGGGGGAAATCAATCGTTACATGTGTGCACAAAATTTGAGAGAAATAATATTTTTGTGCGTATGGAAACTTTCTGGTACCTTATTTCAGCTCATGAAAAATGGGCCCAACACTTTACATGTTGCGTATATATTTTTGTTTCTTTATAAATGCTTCTCTGCAAGGAATGTGTTTTATTCAGTACATTTAGTTATTGCTTGCTTTTCTAAAGTCTACCAACTTTCTAGCAGGCATGCCAGTTAAGATAGACAAGCTAGCTACTCTAACTTGAGTGAAATAGCTTCTTGGTAGCTAGTTATGAGGTTGGGAGATTGGGAACCTAGCTAAGCTAGATAAAGAAAACTTCATAAAATTGCTAGATTGATAGTAGTATTACAGAGAAATAACAAGAACATGTAAATATATATTATTAACAGGACAAATCTGAGGGGGCACATGCCCCTGTGCCCCCTATGGGCATGACGCCTCTGATCCAATGTAATTTTTTATTCGACAAATGGATCAAATGAAGGGCGCACATCCTCTGAAAACATATCCAAAACTATAAATGGGCTATAGTCAGCAATCACCTTCTTTAATACCACTGGTGTAAAAGTTACATAACAGCTCCTCTTTGCTGATACAGGAAAACTCAAAGCGTCTGCCCAGGTAGAGGGCCCTACCTAATCATTGGTGCAGAACTCTCTGAACAGGCGATAGCCACAGTTCGTATGAATACATTGCATTCCCTTTTGGGATAACTTATGGACTTATAATTCAAATCTCAATGGGCAAACAGTGATGTTGCTATTACTGGCTGATTCATGGCATAGTATACAGAAGAAGGCCTGTGTCCCAAAATACACCCTATTCCTTACATAGTGCACTTCTTTTGACCAAAGCCCCTATGGGCCATGGTCAAAATTAGTGCACTATATGAGGAATAGGGTGCCACTGGGATGCAGACAAGATGATAGCAAGCTGTCTATGGTTTGGATCTCAGCACATTTAGATAGGACCCAGTAACTAATCACTTGATGCTCTGACCTTCAGATCAAGGGGGAGAAGGGTGGTCACTGAATGTGACTCTGCACTGACAATGAGTGGATTAGATGGTTATTAATACTAATAACTCAGACTGGGTTGAAGGGATCAGCAGAGTTTCACAAATTAGATGGGAGATTTCAATTGGTGATGAGTCAGAAAGGCATTCAAATGGGGATTATTGCGGTATACAGTATATTGGGGATGTTGGGGATTACTGTCTATGACCTCATTTATCATCATCTCTAAAATGCAGAGGTGAAATCTTTCTCCCATCCTTGAGCAGGTAATTACAACGACACCATGCAGCTTGTTAAAAATGTAATTTAATGTTAACATGTAATTGTTTTCCTGTAGGGTGTCTCACAGGGTAAATACACCACCCAGGTTGCTGTGATTCAGATTCTGTGTGTGTGTGTGTGTTGTGTGTGTGTGTGTGGGGTGGTGTGTGTGTGGTGTGTGTGGTGTGTTGTGTGTGTGTGTGTGTGTGGTGTGTGTGTGTGTGTGGGTGTGTGTGTGTTGTGTGGTGTGTGTGCGTGTCCCTGCATGTGTGAATGAGTGAGTGATAAGATATATGGGGAGTGTGTGTATTCAGATGGGTGGAGGCATTATCACAAATAGAATAGCTGTCCTGACACTGATTAACATCTCCCAGGCTGTCTGAGGGTTTTTGAACTCCTGTACGTTCGCTCCTGAGGACGCACAAGGTCACACATACACCCACCCCACTGCAGATAAGATCCATCCACAAGCTAAAAGCGATACTTGCAGATATTGACGCACTGCCTCTCACACTAGGGCTAACGCACATCTAATCAAAAAGCCCACTGTGTGTGTCCCTCTGTCCCTTATACTCTGTCCCCCCAGACCCTGATGTCCAACTCAGGCCACTATAGTTTTATGGGACATGAAACCTGACCTACTAGGAAATATGTGCTTTCCGGGGAAATTATTTCCGGTTCCGCTTTCGAGACATTTTTCGACCTGTTTTCAACTGATATTGTTGTAACACTTTTGACTGTTTTTGTTCTTTCAACGCTCTTTTCCGTTTGGTTTTCCTGATTTATTTTGTGTTACCGGGTGATGATGATGTCGGGGAGATAGACAAGGGTCTGTTTATATCTGGCTTATACCATCATTACCAATGACTTGACTAGAATTTATTCATTTGTATCTAGCTTTTTTTAGACTTAGTTTTGTGACAAGGCGTGTGACTTGAATATAAGTGTTATTCTTGATTTGTTTTGCATGTGTTTTGTCTCTCTGTGTACTACTGCTGGTTTTGGAAAATGTATGCTACATCTGAAATTAAGAGTTTTATATATTACATTTTCTGGGCTTTTATGAAGCTATTAAAATTTCCTAAGCCAACATTGAATTTAAGTAGCTAAAGCATTATGGTATGTTAGGCAACAGTAACAAAGGCAATCTAATCATTAATGTTTAAGTACTGTATTATCTAATCATCTGCTAAGTGAATGCAGACGTCTTGATTTTCTCTTGAGTTTTGCTATATCTAAGCCATATTCCCGCCCAAATCTTATTAGATTATCGATTAGACGTCTGAATTATGACTCATCCGGACCCCAAGTAAAGGCGTTTTTAAATTGTTCACACTTAGTGCCTATTAACTGGCAGCAGTAGTGATTTCTACCCACGGATTACTCTTAGAGTACATTCTCATCGCAAATTAATTATCTGGCAATGCAAATTAATTTAGGCATTTTCACTCTCTTGGCTGGGGTAGTGTTGTTGCTTAGCAATATCACTGATGCATAATAAGAACTGGAGACCGCGTCCAAGATGTCCGCCTAGTTGTTTTCAAGGTAATCTACTCACGTTGCATACGCCGATTCATGGACTGTCTGTATCTGGGTTGCATCCGGTTTATACAGACCAACAGCACATGCTCACTCATTGCGCACAGGGAGCAGCGGTAGCAGCGACGACGTCATCACTTTATCCAAAAACATGGCAGACATCTGATGAATGTAAAATGTTGATATCTTCGTCTGTGAACGATGAAAACAAAAATCTATGGATGTTTTGTGCACAAAGGTGATGACTAAAGAGTCTATTAGGAATTTTCATATCCACTGGTGTAAAGTACTTAAGTAAAAATCCTTTAAAGTACTACTTAAGTAGTTTTGGGGGGTATCTGTACTTTATTATTGATATTTTGACTACTTTTAATGTTACTTCACTACATTCCTAAAGATAAAAATAATAATATAAAAAAATATAAAAATAATATACTTTTTAAGCCATTAATTTTCCCTGACACCCAAAAGTAGTCATTACATTTGGAATGATTAGCAGGACAGGAAAATTGTCAAATTCACACACTGACCATCCCTGGTCATCCCTACTGCCTCTGATCTGACGGACTCACTAAACACAAATGCTTCGTTTGTAAATGATGTCTGAATGTTGGAGTGTGCCCCTGGCTATCCGTAGATTAAAACGAAATACAATTGTACCGTCTGGTTTGCTTAATATAAGCAATTTGAAATTATTTATTATTTTACTTTTGATACTTAAGTATATTTTTGCTATTACATTTACTTGTGATACTTAAGTGTATTTAAAACCAAATACTTTTCGACTTTTCTCAAGTAGTATTTTACTGGGTGACTTTCACTTTTACTTGAGTAATTTTCTATAAAGGTTTCTTTACTTTTACTCAAGTATGACAATTGGGTACTTTTTCCACTATTGTTCAAATCTGATTTCTCTATGTGGCCGTCTATGAAAATGTTCTTTCTGGACCAGGCGTCAGTTAAACTGCAGTACCGAATGCAAAACTGTAGGACCAGTCAAAAGACGTGCTTCTGGACCTGGAACCCTGGCCCCTTGAGCAATATCGACCATGAACGCAGAGATGCATCACCGACGCTCCTCCACGCCCCTGGAATGAGTTCTGGAATTCACACACGTTATGCATATCAACTATCGGGAAGCACTTGCTAATTTTCCCTTGGCGTACCCCATCAATTCAGTATGCAGTGCCTCAGCACTTCGCTTGAGTGTCTCGTAGATCAGGTTTAATAATTCATGTGTTATATTTAATATGTATTACTGCGAGTACAGTACACGGCAACCCACCAGTGGAGTGAGTGTAGGGGAAAGGTCTTTGATGCTCCTTTTATCTTGGGGTGGTTGAACGATAGTGCAAGAGATGGCTATGCTGCCAAGGCTCCACATGTTCAAAGACAGCCAGTAGAGAGAGATGTGGAGAAGAGTTCCCTCAGTATCCCAAACCACTTTTTGTTCGATAGAACAAAGCATGAAAAACATGAAATAGTAGCTTAATGCAGAACACGACCAAGACTGCCAATGAATCATGCTCACTTTATAACAAATGGACCATGAGGGGTATTTCTCATCAATGATTCACAAAGTGGCCTGAAGGAGAACGATATCGGGACCCCTTTGCGGATTTCTTAGAACCCGAGAACGTTCCCTGTCTTTCCATGTCCCGAAGACGTCCCGAAGACTTCACAGGAGGGTAAACACCCAGGGAACATCCCAAGACGGTTTGACAAACTATTGGATTCAGTTTCTTGCAGCCCTTAATTGAAGCAATCACGGGATCACGTCATAGTTTTCTTTCAGCGTGCTTGTCTTTGACTCGCAGATTTTAGAAAATGATCCAATAGCTACATTGAAGGGAATGTGTTTGGTATGTGTGATATACACTCCCTCCGTGTAGTCTGTGGGCAAAGATTGGCAGGGTTACCTTCAACAGATGCCTGCATGGTGCAATGTGACTTCAAGCAAAAGCTCAGTCTCAGAATCTCTGATGCTTTCACCACAGATCAAAATGTCAGATGCTAAGTGTTTAGCGTCAGTCTTATATTGAGACAATTACATGGTGAATGATGGGGTGCTCAAAAGTTCAAGAGTTCTCCATTCGCCTTGACACAATGACATTTAAAACCAAATGTATCCTCCGCAGCTATCTGAATTCTGAAACCAATCAACCTTGACCGTTTCTGATCTGTCTGTTACTGTATAAAACTGCAGTAGGCTACAGACTGTCCTCTTCTCTTCATCAGACCGTACCAGGCCGCCCAATCTTCAGCCCTGAAACATCAACGCCTTTTGATTGATCTGTCTTTGATGATTCATGTTTAATGCAAAGTAAATCTTATTCCAGGGATGGAAATTACATGGAAACAGGATGCGCCTGAGCTCAATTTCGAGTCTAATAGCAAACGGTCTGAATACTTATGTAAATAAGGTATTTCTGCTTTTATTTTTAATACATTTTCCCAAATATCTAAAAACCTGTTTTTGCTTTGTCATTATGGGGTATTGTGTGTAGATTGATGAGTATTTTTAAAATACATTTTAGAATAAGGCTGTAGCGTAACAATATGTGGAAAATGTCAAGGGGTCTGAATACTTTCTGAATGCACTGTATACTGTATGTGGCTGTAAACTAATGTTTCTTTCTACTTCCTAATAGTTCTGGTTGGTATGTTAAGTTGGAAGCTGATCCTAGATTAACACTTAGCAATAGCGTCTGGGCATCCGTCTCAATCATTTCCATTGAGTCTGGTGCCAGGGGGGGAACGCTGCATAAGAGCAATGTATTTAGAGAGTAGGGACATTGAGGTTTCTGCTTTATGATGCATTTACATGACACTTACATGACACATGACACTTCAACATTCTATGGCAGCCATGTTAGCTTCCCATTCACATGACATGAGGAATATTCTAACAATGCTATGTAACTGAATGTCTGGAATTAGAACAATATTCAACATTCTAAAAGTTGGTCTATCTCTCTAAATATATGGCTCTGGACATACTTATTGGGTGAGAAATGTCTCCCGTGTGTCTCCAGGTTTTTAGATATTTGTGAAAATGTATTAAAAATAAAAACAGAAATACCTTATTTACATAAGTATTCAGACCGTTTGCTATTAAACTCGAAATTGAGCTCAGGTGCATCCTGTTTCCATTGATCATCTTTGAGAAAATTAACATTCAATTCTCTGGCAAGAGCTCTGGTGGATATTCCTGCAGTCAGCATGCCAATTGCAAGCTCCCTCAAAACTTAAGACATCTGTGGGATTGTGTTGTGTGTCAAAACTGCCCATTTTAGAGTGGCCTTTTATTATCCCCAGCGCAAGGTGCACCTGTGTAATAATCATGCTGTTTAACCCTCTAGTGTTTAAGCCCTGTCTAAGCTTAAGGGGGGGGGGGGGTCGTTCTAAGCTGTTTTATCAGAGATCATTTAGCTATTTGATTTAAAATGTTAAGATCCCTTAACGTATCAACAACAAAAAGAAAAAATGTGGATTTGGCATTACTGATATTAGCCAATAGAAACACATTGAATTACATTCACTACATGGAACAACATCAAAAGGAAGTTTGTTTTTAAGTGTCTGTCCTATATCTGAGAGATATAAGAAAGATCAGGAAACTATATATATACATTTTCAAAAAGTCAACACATTTTTTTAAATTTGTCATTATGGGTTATTCTGTGTAGATTGGTGAGGGGGGGAAAACAATTTAATCCATTTTAGAATAAGGCTGTAACATAAGGTTATAGAGGGCCAACTGATTGTTGTGGAGCTTCCTTAGTTAATGGTCACCGTAGGGCAATTTCAGATCAAAGCACAAACTGCCCAGCTAGGTAGCCTTAATAGGAAACATAACTGTTGTTTTAACAGTAAAACAACCCTGCATGATCACTCTTCATTATGAGGACCAATGGAAAGCTCAGATATGAGTGCCATTTAAGTCAAATATAAATATATTTCAATTGAAAAAACAAACCCTGCCATTATCAGAGTATATCTGGTGCAGTTGAGAACCCTGTGTCTGTTTCATATGCTATTTTTACACACAATGTATGGATAATTACACAGAGAGAAGGGGAATAAGATATCTGGAGACTATTCTCATCTGCGTAGATATCTATATGAGAGGATTATTGCTTCTAAATATTTTTATATCAAATCAGGAAATTGATTTGCCTCACCCACTCAATGTGAGAACATATACTGATGACATAATCTCCCTGAGGATTTATTGTGTCCAGAAATGGTTTGAGTCCAATATTGAGTCCATTTAAGCCTCCGTTTTGTAGATTTGAAAATGCATGACTGTGTAAAAATAGTTTTGACAGAGTGTTTTATCAATCGAAAAATATCCATAGACTGACTTTTTTGAGAAAGCTGTGCGTAATTTCACTGATTCCATCGTAGACACGTATTTGATTGATTACCATCTTCCATGGACTTATAGGACTATATCAGTAGAAGCCTATCAATGAGAAATATATAGTCCTAATCAAATACAAACAAAAATATATATTTCGTCGCTATTTAAAAAATAGACCAATACTTTCCAATTGTTGCTCTAGAAAAAATATATTTAAAAAACGCATCACTGGCGCAAATTCAGTATGGGTGCCCCTCCCTCCCTAGCTGTATGATGGAGTGTATATGGGGGGAACCCGGTGATTTCCTCTACCAGTTGAGCCCATAAACTCTAGCACACACAGCAGACGCGCAACGATGTGCGCCGAGCGGTTGGAGCCAGTCTCTCTGCATTGCCAATTTCATTGAACCGAGGACTGCATTGTTACCATTTTTGAAGACCCAAGTTAACCTTTTATTCTCAACATTTCTTCCTTTTCGTCCTTGTCTTGTCTTTTCAATATGTGCTGATATTGAAGGGGAGAGGGGAAGGTAGAATGGGCGAAACCCTCTCGTTCCCTGTGTAACTCTGGAAATGGATCCGACGTTCTCGCAGGGAGAGAAAGGTATAAACTCAATGTTTTCATCTAAATAGTTGTGAATATTTTCTTATTTTTCCTGTTAATTTCTCAAAGATTTGGTTGTTTTGTTTTGTGTATTGAGAAGATACTCTGCAATAGTGTCTGATTGCCTGTGACAGGGTCGTCGGCATCGATATCGGCTTTTCACTTGTTGAGTGAATTGAGATTGAGCATATGCTTGAGGTGAGGTCACCTCAGTAGGTGGAACAGAAAATGGCTATAACTATAGGTTATTTTAGGCTGAAGGATAAATCGCCACCTAAATTAATGTGTCGTTACATTTGATATTGTACCCTACACCTGTGACTAGGCTATCTGTTTTAAGTGTTGCATTGGGTGTTAGCCTGTTTGTTGTGACTAACTTTTAAATGGGAATTTTTATATTTAATTCCAATATTCATTAGAAGCACCTTGATTTGATGAGGTCGCATTTTCCATAGGCTACTGCATAAAATTCCAATTGGGAATCTAATTAACAGTAGCCTGTATATGTATAGCCTATAGCTATGCGGACTGCAGCCCTCTGGACTTCTGAATTAATCTTCTGCATTTTATAAATGGCATTCTTTTTCGTCTGTTTTTAGATTTATGTATTCATAATTTCTATTTGATGGTCTATTGATGACCTGCATAAAGGCAAGCATTTTGTATGACCAGATGCAAGAACATTTCAAGATACTGAATACCAGTAGGCTACTGTAGTATATATTTATATCTATCTATGTATTTTTATAGGTATGTGTGCTTTGATGACAGAAAACTGCAATCATTTAGATTTTAACATGTGTATTTGGTCCAGCACTGAGGCAGAATCATATTTATAATTAAAACCTGTCACCACTCATGACATTAAGCTGTCTGGTAGAGTAGCCAGCTTTTGTTCTACTCTAAATGCTACACAATGGCTAACATGGTTTACATTGTCTACAGTGCATTCGGAAAGTATTCAGACCCCTTGACTTTTTCCACATTTTGTTATGTTACAGCCTTATTCTAAAATGGAATAAATCCTTTTTACCCTCATCAATCTACACACAATACCCCATAATGACAAAGGAAAAACAGGTTTTTAGACATTTTTGCAAATGTATTAAAAATAGAAAACTGAAATAATACATTTGCATAAGTATTCAGAACCTTTACTCAGTACTTTGTTGAAGTACCTTTGAAGGTGAATCTTCGCCCCAGTCTGAGGTCCTGAGCGCTCTGAAGCAGGTTTTCATAAATGATCTCCGGGATGCTGTCCTTCTAGGCAGAGTTGCAAAGAAAAAGACATATCTCAGACTGGCCAATAAAAAGAAAAGATTAAGATGGGCAAAAGAACACAGACACTGAACAGAGGAACTCTTCCGAGAAGGCTAGCATCCCGGAGTCGCCTCTTCACTGTTGACGTTGGAACTGGTGTTTTGCGGGTACTATTTAATGAAGCTGCCAGTTGAGGACTTGTGAGGTGTCTGTTTCTCAAACTAGACATTCTAATGTACTTGTCCTCTTGCTCAGTTGTGCACCGGGGCCTCCCACTCCTCTTTCTATTCTGGTTAGAGCCAGTTTGCGCTGTTCTGTGAAGTAAGTAGTACACAGCGTTGTACGAGATCTTCAGTTTCTTGGCAATTTCTCGCATGGAATAGTCTTCATTTCTCAGAACAAGAATAGACTGGCGAGTTTCAGAAGAAAGTGCTTTATTTCTGGCCATTGTGAGCCGTAATCGAATCCACAAATGCTGATGCTCCACATACTCAACTAGTCTAAAGAAGGCCAGTTTTATTGCTTCTTTAATCAGAACAACAGTTTTCAGCTGTGCTAACATAATTGCAAAAGCGTTTCCTAATGATTAATTAGCCTTTTAAAATGATGAACTTGGATTAGCTAACACAACGTGCCATTGGAACACAGGAGTGATGGTTGCTGATAATGAGCCTCTGTACGCCTATGTAGATATTCCATTTAAAACATCAGCAGTTTCCAGCTACAATAGTCATTTACAACATTAACAATGTCTGCACTGTATTTCTAATCAATTTGATGTTATTTTGATGGACATAAAATGTGCTTTTCTTTAAAAAAACAAGGACATTTCTAAGTGACCCCAATCTTTTGAACGGTAGTGTATGTTAAATGTAGATTCATTTTCCATGTCAAAGATGATTGGGATAGTTGGGTAACAACTACTTTGTCCTGTAGAGAAGAGTATGCCTAATATGTGTATGTGATGAGAGAGAAATATTGAAATGTTATGATAGATCTCTACAGCTTGTGAATCATAGCACTGAAAGACACTCCCACTCTGTTCATGTCTAAAACCTCTCACTGCAGCTATCTGTATCCACTTCGCAGTTCACAGGAAGGATTAAATAAATGAATACATTGTGGCAAAATCCTGTGGTCAAAGTGAACCCTCACCACAAGCCAAATTTATTAAAATACATATCAGCAGAAATATATTACTGTATTGCAAATAGTCAGTACTCGGCAGCTCTACTGCGCAAGTTATTCAAAGTCAACTGTTATACTTGAAAGAATGTTATGATCCCTGATTAACATTGCTCAGGTGCTGCTGGTGGCTAAAAAGTCTGATTGATTATACTCAACATGTAAGCACAGTATTTCTTCATAAATCCTAAGTCACACAATCAATCACTGTTTGTTATGAAATTGAGTGGATCTTAATTCAAGGTATTCAGATTCATGGTTAAATTATTGCTACCTATAAAGCACATACATTTTCCCCTTGAATTCATTATTACAGTAAATACAGTCAACGCTATGCACCAATTAGCCAGGCAGCTTGGTGGATCCAGGGATCAATGATTGGGACATCGCTGGATCAGATACTGCGTTGGAATGCTTTCATTCGAGTAGTCTCACTGATTATGTTTACATACATTCAATAATAGGATCGTTGTGAATACTCTGATTGATATAATAGTTTGATTAAAACATTGTTATGCTTTGCAAGAAGAAAGAATTCCCTAAATATCCTGTTTACATGGACAGCTGATAATAAGGGTGCCTGATGGGACTTAAAGAAATGTAGAAAATGACCAATAAAAATAAAGGTCCTATCACAGCAATCATATCATTTTTTGGGAAGCCTATTTGATTCTGACTTCGGAAATATAGAGTTTGTATGTGAAACCTATTTCGTAGATGCATACTTTCGGATTATATGAATTCAATTCACATGCGCCAAAGAGGGAGGATCGTGCTGCTTATGAAAGCACATGTGCAGATCAATTACACCGCAGGAACTCTGATTAAGGAACTCTGATTAGGGAACTCTGATTAAGGAATCCCGATAATTCAAAAGATTGCAATAAAATATAGGTATTTTAGTCCATTTATGCTTACTTCGCTTATTACTTTACGCCAATTAAGATAATCATGACTACTGCCAAACTCGCAGTACTGTCATAATCAGTATATAATCAATATGATCAGTTAATATAGAATTATTACCGTGCATGTAAACATACTCACTGTGGAGATCGGTGGGCTACAGTACAGACAGAAGGACACCATGACAAATCACCTCATTCACATTGTCAAAATGATTGGCTCATGTGATCAGCAACTCATGGCTGTCTGAGAGTCCACAGCTGACTTTGTGCTCATTGAAGAGCTTGGCCAGGGACTCCATGTATAGGCCATGATAGTGGTCCACCTCCTCCTGAGTGGGAGAAGGCCTCTTTGGCACTGGGATAGGACTACCCACGACAATGGTGACAGGGCAGTGGTAAGGCATCCATAACCAGCGTTCACCCATGAACAGACAAGGGGCAAAGCCCATGATCTTCTTACAGAGTTGCTGTAACCTCCAGCCCACACTGCCTTCTGAGAAGATAACCTGGCGGAACATATTGTTTTCCCCATACGAGTAGACGGGCACCAGGTCAGCCCCAAACTCCAGGGCCACCTTGACGAAGCCTTTCCTCTGCTTCATAACCACAGCGTTGACCCCAGGCAGACTCAGCAGAGACTCAGCAGCACCCCCTATAATAATCACCAGCGCATTGCCTTTCCCACTTTTAGACAGAAGGTGCTTGAGACTGGGCTTGCTGACTGGACAACAACCTGTGGACATGACATATTCCCTGTAGAGGGGGATCTTGAAGAGGCCACTCAGGATGCAGAGACAGGAGCGCACCCCAGGGAAGAGGTCCATAAAGCCACAGGCCTCCGTGGTGAAAGTAGTAAAGGCTCCGAGACTCAAGACCCCATGTGGATGACACCCTAAGATGTAGTTCTTATTTGGGTTCAACTCCGCTGTCTTCACCAACTTCATTGGGAAGTAGTCCCTTACGTGCTTCCACACTTTCCAGTTTCTCACAAATGCAGTTCTCCTACCCCCTCTTTCAGGTGTGTGCCGGTCCTTTATCTGCCATATGAAGTAGAGAGTAGGCAGCAGCCACAGAGACGTAAACATAAGGTACACCATCAACCCAATACAAGCCGGACCGAAGAGGGGGAGTGTCAGCACCGCTTGCAGAACACTGATATTCTCCAGGAAATCCTTCCTCTGAGTCTTTTCTTGCTTCATCCCTTCAACCTTTTCTGTCCTTTTACCAAAGTTGTTCCCAGCGTGACTGCGCGAACAAGTGCAACTTTCCTGAGAGCACCAGTACCCTGTGTGAATGTACTTTGATCACAGTTCCAGTGAGGCTGCAGATAACAATCACTTCCACTCCCGCAACACTTTGATAAGCATGACAGAGTCCAAAGTCTTTAACCATTTACAGCGCACCAAGTTAATAGTTTGAGTTTATTTTATTTTTTACAGGGACAGTGCACATTAATCAACGTTTCAGTAAAAGTACCGGTTTTAAGCAGCCGGCTAATTTTCAACCACAGAGACAGTACAAAAAGCAACAAGACAAAATCCATAAAAGCAACAAAGTGTTTCCACACCTCACAAGTTACAGACAATAGACAACATGGAAAGTGGCAATATACAGCTAGGGATTATGTTCACAAATCTGATTGACCTTTAGCCATGTCTTCATGTAACTATATTAACAATACTATTATCGTAACTCTAGATAATCTGTTTACGAGAACACATCTCGGAGCGGAAGATTATGTCCCTTGGTGACTTCCCGGATCAGCAGTCAAATCAAAGGTTTGAACTCCATAGACTGTCGAGTTACAGCTCACAGCAGACAGACAATGCATGGACTGCTTAGCAAGTTTCGAAAATCATGTTAGTCAGTTGCAATGTTTCAATCTCAAGTATATTTCAGCGTGGACAAGCATTGAAATTTGACATGATTGGCTGTGATTACAACATTGATTCCAGGCTGTATCACACCCGGCGGCAATTGGGAGTCCCATAGGGCGGCGCACAATTGGCCCAGCATCGTCCGGGTTAGGGTTTGGCTGGGGTAGGTCATCATTGTAAATAAGAATTTGTTATTAACTGACTTGCCTAGTTAAATAAAAAATGTTGACGTCAAACGCTTATGCAGGCATTGAAAAGATCAGATTTTTTGTGTGTGTTCTATTTCCTCCCCTCTGTATTCCTCAGCCCCACCCCCATGCATCACCACCCCTACCCCACCTCACGCATCAACCACCTACCCACCCCACGCATCACCACCCCCACCCACGCATCACCACTCCCCACCCCACACCACGCATCACACCCCCACCCACCCCACGATCACCACCCCACCCCCCCCGCATCACCACCCCTACCCCACCCCCACGCATCACCACCCTACCCCACCCCACGCATCACCACCCTACCACCCCCACCATCACCACCCCTACCCCAGCCCCACCCCAGCCCACCCCACCCCAAGCCCCACCCCCACCACACATCACCACCCTACCCCAGCCCCACCCCAACCCCACCCATCACCAGCCCCACCCCACCCCACGCATCACCACCCTACCCCAGCCCCACCCCAAACCACCCACCATCACCAGCCCCACCCCACCCCCACGCATCACCACCCCTACCCCAGCCCCACCCTCACCAGCCCCACCCCACCCCACGCATCACCACCCCTACCCCAGCCACCCCAAACCCACCCATCACCAGCCCCACCCCACCCCACGCATCACCACCCCTACCCCAGCCCCACCCCAACCCCACCCATCACCAGCCCACCCCACCCACACATCACCACCCACACCCACCCCACCCAACACCAGCCACACCCCAGCCCCACCAATCACCACCCAACCCCACCCCACCCATCAACCATTGTGAGCAATGAGGTGGCTAGATATAGGTGTGTGTGTGTGTGTGTGTGTGTGTGTGTGTGTGTGTGTGTGTGTGTGTGTGTGTGGCATTAGTTCACAGACAAGAAAAGGCAGAATATTTTAACCCATGGAACATCAATTACTTAATGCAGAAGTTTCCCCTCACGGTCCAAATGCATATTGATTTTAAATGTTAAAATCGATGGAATGGATCTTTGCTGACTCGGTTATTGCTGTAGTCAATTAACAATCATTCCCAGTCGAATCTATGTGATTAATAAGTGCACTTATGGTCAGTTGTGTAAGGGTTTTTTCCTACACAAAGAGTAGAAAGGACAACAATAACACTTCACTGTGCTCTTATTAGGTACCGTAGTGGTTAAGAGCATTGGACCAGTAACCAAAAGGTTGCTGGTTTGAATCCCCATGCTGAATAGGTGAAACATCTGGATTAGAGTGTCTGCTGAAATGTAAAAAACATATGATTTATGAACATACTTATTACCCCTATACGAGACTATGAAATATAACAATAAAAACATTTATAATCTTTGTTATAGGAATTTGCTGACAACAGTCATGACAATGCCCTCTAACAGGAAAAATGTACTACAAGAACACACATAGCATTATTGCATTACTCTGACAGGGCATATTGCATTAAGTCCCTCTCCAAGGTCTTTCAAGTTGTACTTTCCCTGCCCGTGTTCCCTTGTGATGTCTTGAGAAAATGTTCCTACAGCAGGTTGGTCTGTCTCCAGGCGTACCCTTTTCACAGATCCTCTGTTGCATTTTAATAAGCATTTCGCTATGGACCCGATTCCAACCGGAGTTAAGCACGTGTAAATGGAACATAATTCCCTTTTTATGCACTTTTCTCTCTCTGCGTATTCTGACCTTGAACTTAAGCGTGAGAATAGCATGCTATTCACCTGCTATTTGTTTTTGTGTGCAGGTCCAATAAATGAAGGTGTTGTGGAGGTGTGTCTACAGATACGTCTTATTCTGATCTTGACTTAATGCCCTAATAATTCCATCACCTTTACACATGAGGGTACCATGAATAAGGTCTAGCAAACCTACCAATTCCACGTGGAAATAGCGTCAACAAAAAATGTTCCTATAGAAATTACACCATTCTCCATGCACTGTCTTTTCCAACTTGATAAGAGCTATTGATAAGAGCTAGGTAAATGAGTAATCAGTTTAGATAAGGGAATTGTGTATATAATTTACACTTATTTTTGATCTATTTTACCTTATAGTCGCTGGAGACAAATGTGAAACCAGTCATATGGCAGCAAACTGAAGCAAATCAACATATCAACTTTCCCACAGTAGTTTATGAAATGCTGTGCTATTGTGCAGAATTTAAATTGTACAGCCTTTTAACTTGCAGGGATGGGCACCCTCGAATGTCTTAATTATAGGCTACCGAGACTTTCTCTGTTTCCTGTTTCTATCATGTTAAATATTAGTCACTATCAGCATCGACCGTCAGTAGGCCTAATAACAAAACATATTCAATTTACTGTTAGTTCCCTTCAGTTGGTATAGCCTACATTATAATTCCATTTAATTCCATTGTTTAGTTTACCTTCATTTGCTTCCTCTGTAAACGCTGTCACAGTCATGTGGTTGTTGCTAAGGATAATATAAAAAAAGACATGTAGGCTAATTCAATCATTATGAAGCGGAGCGCAGACCAAGCAGTTTGAACCTGACGCATGGCACAATACTTGACTGTGTCATCACACAGTTCCATGGTTAGTGTAGGCAATAGATGAGGGTATAGCCTACTATTGTACACTATTCTCCCTATTATAATTCTATGTACACTAATCTTCCAATATTACCATGTGTTAAAGAACTGAATGTGGCAATTTTCAGAATGAATCAAAACACAGTTGTCTTTCTTTTGTGTGTAAGGGCTCTCCAAACCTGTTTTTTATGATTCGAAAATACTTTCCTAACCCTAAATAATCTACAAGATCAGAGTATTTTTTTTACATCTACCAACTGCTGCCGAAACGGAGACGAATATTTAATTGTTTCATTGATCCCTAATATTCTGAACCCATTCTCTCAATATATTCTTTTAAGTCTGTAGACAAAATTCTAACTAAAAGGTACACTGTATTTAAAGGGATGGCTTAAGATAAATGTACTTAAAAACCTATTGAATGAAAACTCCACAAGAAAATCTGTTGGCAGGCAAGTGGGAGGGTTTTCAGATGTTCAATTACATTTATTCAGCGCGTGCAAGGGAACCATGCCTGCAAAGCCCGTTACGCACCTTCATAAGGTAAGTCTGAATACCAACTACAGAGAAGTGTGTAGGAAAGGCGTGCGTAAGATAAGGCTTACTTTCGGAAATCTAAATCGGGCCCTATAGGAATATGTTATGGATATAAACCTTTTTTGTGTTTCTCTAAGGCATTGTGGTTTCATAATAGTTTAACACAGAAATTATTGTTAATCTTCGATATTACACAGTTTTTGATTATTAATGTTCCTTCTCATTTTTTTCAGCACAGGGCAGATTTCAGATCTGCTGAGCACAAACTTGAATGTTGTGAAAATTCTGTGCAACTTCAAAGGCCAAGTAGGCTACTGTGGCTATTTGATCATAATGTAGGCCTTCCAGAGTGTCCTACCATCAAAAACAATGGAAAACATGCATCCCATTGTAACATGGAAAGAGCTGTTCTATCATTCAGCCACAGCAGCAGCCAATGTGTGGCCTACATTCCATGAGAAAAAAACATGCAGGGTGTCATGCCCTGACCATAGAGAGCCTTTTATTCTCTATGTTAGTTAGGTCGGGGTGTGACTAAGGTGGGTTATCTAGGTTATTATACATCTATGTTGGCCTGGTATGGTTCCCAATCAGAGGCAGCTGTTTATCGTTGTCTCTGATTGGGGATCATATTTAGGCAGCCTTTTCCCACTGGGTTTTTGTGGGATCTTGTTTGTTTGTGTGTAGTTGCCAGTGTGCACTGAATTTGACTTCACGTTTCGTTTTGATGAGTTTCTTGAATTAAACATGTGGAACTCTACGCACGCTGCGCCTTGGTCCGTTAATTCTACAAACATTTGTGACACAGGGCTTGACATTAACCTGTTTATCCACTATTCACACACTGTTGTTGTGTTGTTTGATGCAAGAAACCACTTTACAATATAAAATGCATTATTATTCCCATACCATTATTACAGAGAATCAGACACATTATTCTACCCTCTGCCTATTGACTACTAAGCTTATTCAAGCCTGTCTCAAAATACAACACTGTATTTTTACCTGACAAAGCTCTTTACCTGACTTGTTTTTCAAAGATGTCTAGAAATGTACACATTTTGTGCTCTTGTAGGAAGCAATCACTCCCCTATTGCTGACCCTATTGGGTCGAGAGTTTCAAGTTCCCTGGTGTCCACATCACCAACAAACTATCATGATCCAAACAGTCGTGAAGTGGGCACGACAACACCTTTTCCCCCTCAGGAGACTGAAATGATTTGGCATGGGTCCTCATATCCTCAAAAAGTTATACAGCTGCACCATCGAGAGCATCCTGACCGGTTGCATCACCGCCTGGTATGACAACTGCTCAGCATCTGACTGTAAGGCACTACAGAGGGTAGTGCGTATGGCTAAGTACATCACTGGGGCCAGGCTTCCTGCAATCCAAGACCTATATACTAGGCGGTGTCATAGGGAGGCCCAAAAGATTGTCAAAGACTCCAGTCACCCAAGTCATAGACTATTCTCTGTGCTACCACACGGCAAGCGGTACCGGAGCACCAAGTCTAGGTCCAAAAGGCTCCTTAACAGCTTCTACCCCCAAGCCATAAGACTGCTGAACAATTAATCAAATGTCACAAACACACGGCTGATCCCTGTCTGCCCACAATGGCGGCTGTATGACACCATGTCACCGTTTAAGAGCCCTCTACTGTCACAGAGAAGAGAATCTTCCCACCGAGGCAGCAGGGCTGGGAGGAAGAATCTCAGCAAACATAGAATGTTCTTAGAATGTTAGGTGATATTTCTCTTCAGCTTAAAATAAGGTTGAATTAAAGGTCACTGACTAACATTAAGGATTGTTTTGGAAATGCTTGGTTCGTATTGCAGGAACCAACTTCGATACAGCATAGCCTGACCATCAAACAATGGTTGGTTTCAATAATGATCTGCCCAGGGGGGGAAAATAAAAAATAAAAACAGGTTCTAAGAACAACACTTTGTTAGCGTTCCAAAGACGGTGTCTGCAGACAGGGTCTAGATGTGGTTTCTTGTTTCAGTTCGTAGGGGGAAGCTCATGGTTGGTTGAGCAAGACAGACAGGACAGACACAACCAGACTGCAGAGACAGTCAAATCACCCTCTGACACTGACATAAACAGTGCATACAACAAGGAGGGAAATGTGTTCAAGAAAAAGCTTAATTGTAAATTGGTTTCAATAGAGACTCTTTGACAATTCAGCTAGCAACATTGGTTTTTAGTGTGGAGTACTTGCAGCTTCCCTCTTATTCAATAGTGGATAAAAGGGTTTCCTCAACATTCCCATCACTCTTTTGAGAGTTATATCCACAGAGAGCTGGTGGGAGGGCAGGCTTTGTTCCAGACAAGCGTCAACACATCCGATTTGACATAGAACTAATCATTATCGTCAGTCGACAATTATGTCTTCCTGCTTGGCTGGAAGAAAAGCCTGCACTCACACCCGTACTCTGCAGATAAAACACCCCTGGCATATGGAATATACGTACGTGCTCTCAGAACAGCAACCACATGTCTGTAGCTATCCTTGGAACCAATTCACTGTTTCCATTAAGAGATGGTCTATAGTGTATATTAATTCAACTGCAGAGTGATATCTAGAAGCCGTTGTACTTCCCATGATGGGCCTGTTCATACGTTAAATGGTGTGCGACTGGTATTGTGCTTCCTGTAATGTGTTGTGTAATGCTTTATGCTCACTTGTTCTAATGTCAGAAAAGTCCGTTCTTGCTGATAAAGTGAATTGGATGGTGGACTTTTGAATGTCCCTTTTCTGCAAAGTGAGCGAGAGTGGAGAGAGAGAGAAATAAAGCAAGAAAGGGACTTGAATTTCAAGCCTCAGGTGTTGTGAGTTGTACAGTGGTCTATACGACAAAATCCTCAGCTACGGTACATCGACATTGACACCAAGCCGCTCAGAGGGACGTCACTGAAGTAGCTCCATAAATTGAACTACCTGTCACGTTCTAACGTTCTAACGCTCTTTCTGGCAGCGTTTCCCAGTTTCTGAAAGAATTGTGCTCTGTTTACTGCATTGCACCAGTACCTCAATGCCTGAGTATTTTTCTCTGTTTGTGGGTGCGTGTGCGTGTGTGTGTGTGTGTGCATTTACATTTAAGTCATTTAGCAGACGCTCTTATCCAGAGCGACTTACAGGTGTGTGTGTGTGTGTGTGTACAGGTGTGTGTGTGTGTGTGCAGTTTGCGTGTACAAGTGCGTGTGCGGTGTGTGTGTGTGTGGTGTGTGTGTGTGGGTGCGTGTACAGGTGTGTGTGTGTGTGCGTGTACAGGTGTGTGGTGTGTACGTGTGTGTGTGTACGTGTGTGTGTGTGTGTACGTGTGGTGTGTACAGGTGTGTGTGTACAGGTGTGTGTGTACAGGTGTGTGTGTACAGGTGTGTGTGTGACAGGTGTGTGTGTGTATGTACAGGTGTGGTGTGTGTGTGTACAGGTGTGTGTGTGCAGTTGCGTGTACAGGTGCGGGTGTGTGTGCGGGTGTGTGTGTACGGGTGCGTGTGCATGTGTAGGTTGAGTTCCAGTTGGGTCGACTTCTACTGTACAACAATGCATGGTTTTTCCCAGTGTGTGTCTAGGCTAATGTCACGATCGTGTGGAGGATTGACGGACCAAACGCAGCATTTGGAAAATAAGCCATCTCTTTTATTTTTGAAGAAGGAAAATTGAAACAAAACACACTTTCAAACTAACCAAAACAAAAAACGATCGTGAAGCTATAAACGTCGTGCACATACACAGGCTACAAACGTTCTGACATAGACAATTACCCACATCAAACGAAAGCCTATGGCTACCTTAAATATGGCTCCCAATCAGAGACAAAGAAATCAGCTGTCTCTAATTGGGAACCCATTCAGGCAACCATAGACTTTCCTAGACAACTACACCCAACATAGACACAGCTAGACACATACACTCAACACAAAACCATACACTACACCCAACACCCCCTTTACCATATAACCACCCAAAACCGACAAAACACAACATTCCCCATGTCACACCCTGACCTAACTAAAAATAATAAGAAAACAAAGAATACTAAGGCCAGGGCGTGACAAACCCCCCCCTAAGGTGCGAACTCCGGGCGCACCAGCACACAGTCTAGGGGAGGGTCTGGGTGGGCTTCCTTCCACGGTGGCGCTCCGGCACTGGTCGTGGTCCCACCCCACCACAGTCACTAACCGCCTCGTAGCTTCCTCCAAATGACCCCCCTCCACATTAACCCCACTGAATAAAGGGGCAGTTCCGGACTAAGGGGCAGCTCCGGACTAAGGGGCAGCTCCGGACTAAGGGCAGTACCAGGATAAGGGGCAGCACCAGGATAAGGGGCAGCACAGGATAAGGGGCAGCACCAGGATAAGGGGCAGCTCCGGACTGAGGGACGGCAGCTCCGGACTGAGGGACGAGCTCGGACTGAGGGACGGCAGCTCCGGACTGAGGCGAGCGGAGACGGCAGCTCGGACTGAGGGACGGCAGCTCCGGACTGAGGGACGGCAGCTCCGGACTGAGGGACGGCAGCTCCGGACTGAGGGACGGCAGCTCCGGACTGAGGGACGGCAGCTCCGGACTGAAGGACGGCCCATGGCTGGCTGACGGATCTGGCTGCTCATGGCTGGCAGACGGATCTGGCTGCTCATGGCTGGCAGACGGATCTGGCTGCTCATGGCTGGCTGACGGATCTGGCTGCTCATGGCTGGCAGACGGATCTGGCTGCTCATGGCTGGCAGACGGATCTGGCTGCTCATGGCTGGCAGACGGATCTGGCTGCTCATGGCTGGCAGACGGATATGGCTGCTCATGGCTGGCTGACGGATTGGCTGCTTGGCTGGCTGACGGATCTGGTGCTCATGGCTGCTGACGGATCTGGCTGCTCATGGCTGGCTGACGATCTGGCTGCTCATGCTGGCAGACGGATCTGGCTGCTCATGGCTGGCAGACGGATCTGGCTGCTCATGGCTGGCAGACGGATCTGGCTGCTCATGGCTGGCAGACGGATCTGGCTGTCTGGCTGGCAGATCGGATCTGGCTGCCATGCTGGCACGGATCTGGCTGCTCATGGCTGGCTGACGGATCTGGCTGCTCATGGCTGGCTGACGGATCTGGCTGCTCATGGCTGGCTGACGGATCTGGCTGCTCATGGCTGGCTACGGATCTGGCTGCTCATGGCTGGCTGACGGATCTGGCTGCTCATGGCTGGCTGACGGATCTGGCTGCTCATGGCTGGCTGACGATCTGGCTGCTCATGGCTGGCTGACGGATCTGGCTGCTCATGGATGGCTGACGGATCTGGCTGCTCATGGCTGGCTGACGGATCTGGCTGCTCATGGCTGGCTGACGGATCTGGCTGCTCATGAGTGCTGACGGATCGGCTGCTCATGGCTGGCTGACGGATATGGCTGCTCATGGCTGGCTGGCGGATCTGGCTGCACATGCTGGCTGGCGGATCTGGCTGCACATGGCTGGCTGGCGGATCTGGCAGATCCTGTCTGGTTGGCGGCTCTGGCAGATCCTGTCTGACGAATGGCTCTAGCGGCTCCTGACAGATCCTGTCTGACGAATGCTCTAGCGCTCCTGACTGACGAACGGCTCTGACGGCTCGGGACAGACGGGCGGCTCTAACGGCTCGGGGCAGACGGATGGTCAGATGGCGCGGTAGACGGATGGCTCAGATGGCGCTGGGTAGACGGATGGCTCAGATGGCGCTGGGTAGACGGATGGCTCAGATGGCGCTGGGTAGACGGATGGCTCAGATGGCGCTGGGTAGACGGATGGCTCAGATGGCGCTGGTAGACGAGCTCAGATGCGCTGGTACGACGGGCAGTTCAGGCATCGCTGTGCAGATGGCAGACTCTGGCCGGCTGAGGCGCACTGAGGCCTGGTGCGTGGTCGGAACTGTGGTACCGGGCTGGGGACACGCATCTCAGGGCTAGTGCGGGGAGAGGAACAGGGATACTGGACCTGGGAGCGCACATTAGGCCTAGTGCGTGGTGCCGGAACTGGTGGTACCGGGCTGGGGACACGCATCTCAGGGCTAGTGCGGGATAAGGAACAGGGCATACTGGACCCTGGAGCGCACATTAGGCCTAGTGCGTGGTGCCGGAACTGGTGGTACCGGACTGGGGACACGCATCTCAGGGCTAGTGCGGGGAGCAGCAACAGGACGCACAGGACTCTGGGGCAACACAGGAGGCTTGGTGCGTGGTTTAGGCACTGTGGTAAAGGGCTGGAGACACGCACCATAGGGCTAGTGCGTGGAGGAGGCACTGGTTGTACTGGGCTGGGGACTGTCACAGGAGAGTTAGTACGTGGAGCTAATACAGGAGGTGCAGGACTAGGGAGGCGTACAGGAGGCCTGGTTCGTGGGACTGTCATTCCCAGACGGTTAGCACGCACATCAGGACGAGCATGGAGAGCTGACTCAGGTAACATCACATCCCGCACACGCTCTGTCGGGTGGATCTTGTGCCTCACGCACCAACACAGCAGCTCCTCATTTCACTCTTCCAACCTCCCCAATAAATCCTTAACAGTCTCTGTATCATTCTCATTGCTCACCTCCAATATCAGCCCGACTGGCTCAGGTTCCCTCTAGAGTCCTCACGGGTAGCACGGGAAGTTGACGCAGATCTCCCATCTGGACTCGCCACACTCCCCATGAGCCCCTCCCCAAGAAATGTTTGGGTATTACTCACGGGTCTCCAGCCTTGCTTCCGTGCTGCCTCCTCATATCGCCTCCTCTCGGCTTTCGCTGCCTCCAGCTCTTCACGAGGGAGGCGATATTCTCCCGGTTGTGCCCAAGGTCCCTTACCATCCAGTATCTCCTCCCATGTCCAAGAATCCTGTGTAGGTGGGTCCTGTTGTGCCGCTTTACATGCCGCTTGGTCCTGCATTGGTGGGTAATTCTGTCACGATCGTGTGGAGGATTGACGGACCAAAACGCAGCATTTGGAAAATAAGCCATCTTCTTTTATTATTGAAGAAGGAAATTGAAACAAAACACACTTTCAAACTAACACAAAACAAAAAACGATCGTGAAGCTAATAAACGGTCGTGCACATACACAGGCTACAAAACGTTCTGACATAGACAATTACCCACATCAAACGAAAGCCTATGGCTACCTTAAATATGGCTCCCAATCAGAGAACACAGAAATCAGCTGTCTCTAATTGGGAACCCATTCAGGCAACCATAGACTTTCCTAGACAACTACAGCCAACATAGACACAGCTAGACACATACACTCAACACAAAACCATACACTACACCCAACACCCCTTTACCATATAACCACCCAAAACCGACAAAACACAAACATTCCCCATGTCACACCCTGACCTAACTAAAATAATAAAGAAAACAAAGAATACTAAGGCCAGGGCGTGACAGCTAATGTATAGCTCTTGAATTTCTGCACCAGATGTTTCAAAAGACTGGAGACTATCACCACTGACTGAATATTTCTAGAATCCCTGGCACACAGAAACCCTTCCGCAAGACTGCTTTATTAGTCATTCATTCATTCACCAAGGCATTGATATATACAGCTCTCTACATCCAGCTCTGACTGAAAAATAGCTCTCCAAACTATCACCAATGCCCGCACTAAACCAAAGCCAACAGATCAAATCAAAATGTTGGAAGCACAAGTCTAATGCCGGCTGCCACTGACTCTTGTTTATCCCTCATCGTTACAGTCCTAAACTGTTTTGTTCCTCTGCAACACTGTTTGAACGGAGAATAAGACACATTTAATGGATCTGTTTAATTGTATTTTCTTTCATTTGCAGCAGTGTGAGTCAGTGTGTGTCCTCTTCAACAGAGAGAGAGAGAGAGAGAGAGAGAGAGAGAGAGAGAGAGAGAGAGAGAGAGATAGAGAGAGAGATAGTGCTTCAATAGAATGAATATGACACATCAGCCGCCTCCGTCTCTCCTTTCCTCTTTCCCTCTTTGTCTCTGACTATCTCGCTCTCCTGTCTCTCTCCTTCCCTTTATGTCTCCCTCTCTCTCCAGTCTCTCTGTTTTCTAATGTGTCCTGAGTGTGAACAAGCCTGAGCCCCTCAGTTTTAGGACTAAATATGTACCAGGCATTGATCTGCTCGGAGAAGGCTGCTGCCACATACCTGTCTTTGATTAGCGCCAAGCGCAAAGAACTCCCGCTGTGTTTTAGAATCCTGAATTAAAGAACGCACTCACTTAAAGTCCCCCACTCACTGCCTATTGGCTGCCATTTCAGAGACTGCATGATGAAGAATGTGAAATTAGTCATGTTTAAAATGTAGAGGCTTTTAGAGATCTTTTTTTGAGACTTTAGCCTTGCCAGGCTGCCGAAACGACTTGCTCCGGCCAAACGCTACGTCATGCCCACAGACATTAGTTTCTTCTCCGCATTGAGTCTGGATCTGAGTACCTCCCCGGCGATTTCTAGAACGCAAACACATTGTAACCTTCCTTTCTGATTGGACCCAGAAACCGATGGCTTGGGCCAGAGCCTGAACACACATCAGAAAGTATATGCCTTCAGAAAGTATTCACACCCCTTGACTTTTTCCACTTTTTGTTGTGTTACAGCCTGAATTTAAAATGGATTCAATTGAGATTTTGTGTCACTCGCTTACACACAATACCCCATAATAATAATAATAAGTAGAATGATATTTTTTGTCATTTTTACTAATTAAAATGAAAGGCTGAAATGTCTTGAGTCAGTAATTATTCAACCCCTTTGTTATGGCTAGCCTAAAAAATATTCCAAAACATGCATCCTGTTTGTAATAAGGCACTAAAGTAAAACTGCAAAAAAAATGCCCCAAAAAGTATTTTTATATCTGAATTCAAAGCGTTGTGTTCGGGGAAAATCCAACACAACACATCAATGAGTACCACTCTTCATATTTTCAAGCATGGTGGTGGCTGAATCATGTTATGGGTATGCTTGTCATCGGAAAGGTCTAGGGAGTTTTTTTTAGGATAAATATAAACCGAATAGAGCTAAGCACAGGCAACGTCCTAGAGGAAAACCCTGGTTCAGTCTGCTTGCTAACAGACACTGGTAGACAAATTCACCTTTCAGCAGGACAATAACCTAAAACACAAGGCCAATAACCTAAAACACAAGGCCAATAACCTAAAACACAAGGCCCAATATAGACTGGAGTTCCTTATCAAGATGACATTGAATGTTCAGTTACAGTTTGACAAGACTTACAAATGTCTGTCTATCAATGATCAACAACCAACTTGAGAGAGCTTGAAGAACTTTTAAAATAATAATGTACAAATATTGTACAATCCAGGTGTGGAAAGCTCTTAGAGACTTACCCAGAAAGACTCACAGCTGTAATCACTGCCAAAGGTGATTCTAACATGTATTGACTCAGAGGTGTGAATACTTATGTAAATTAGGTATTTCTGTATTTCATTTCCCAAGAATTTGCAAAAATTTCTAAAACCATGTTTTCACTTTGTCATTATGGGGTATTATGTGTAGATGAGTTAGATTTATTTTTTTATTTAATAATTTTTTAATTCAGGCTGTAACACAACTAAATGTGGAATAAGATAAGGGGTATTCTTTATTTCTGAAGGCAGAGTAAAGTGGTGTTTAGAAAAAAATGTCATTGGCTTTGATACTCGCTCTTGGCTTTGTTTTGTACAGCACCCCTCATTTTTACATCACCACAAACGACTTCAACAATGGCAGTCTCAGACTAAAGTATGTAGCAAACAGAGCAGCGGACAAATTCCGTTTGCATCGTCAGGCAATAAAGTAGCTGTATTGGGGGCTCGTCCAGGACCTGTCATTGATCTAGCACTTTAGATGAATAAGTTGTTGTTTTTGTAAGTTGATGCACTCAAGTGACCAGGTGTAGTTTGATGACTGATGTTAGCGGTGGATTTTAAAATACATTTTGGGGCATTTCACCTCAGTTATTTACTCAGTTTTACCTCCGGTAATTTTATGTCCCTAATAAGCATATTACCCAAGTTTAGTCAAAGCAATGGTACAGCTTTAAATGTAATCTGTGTTTTTGATTGAAACTTTGGCCAATCCTATCAGTATGCCAAAACCAACAATAACCTGTGGGTACCTGGTATCATCAATCCATTTGCAATGAACTTCAGCGTCCGCTGACAATATAGTGCATACTTACAGTTGAAGTCAGAAGTTTACATACACTTAGGTTGGAGTCATTAAAACTTGTTTTTCAACCACTCCACAAATGTATTGTTAACAAACTATAGTTTTGGCAAGTCAGTTAGGACATCAACTTTGTGCATGACACAAGTATTCTTCCAACAATTGTTACACAAACAGATTATTTCACTTATAACTCACTGTATCACAATTCCAGTGGGTCAGTATGTTCAGTGGTCAGATGTTCAAGACAATCAGTCATGCTTTAGAAGCTTCTGATAGGCTAATTGACATAATTTTAGTCAATTGGAGGTGTACCTGTAGATGTATTTCAAGCACCTCCAATC
>NC_036842.1:35502767-35505050 GCF_002910315.2 Salvelinus sp. IW2-2015 | reverse complement strand
AACCATGAGGACCATGTCAACCGTGGTACGCTCAGGAAGAAACGCGTCTGTCTCCTAGAGATGAATCCTTAGTGCGAAAAGTGCAAATCAATCCCAGAACACAGCAAATGACCTTGTGAAGATGCTGGATGAAAAGGTTACAAAAGCTTATCTATATTCCACAGTAAAAAGAGTCCTATATCGACATAACCTGGGAGATGGCCGGCTTCAGCGACAAGGATAGCCAACTGCTCCTCAAACATGTCCTCCATCAAAGCAGACTGTAAGATACATGTTTAGCACTGACACATGGGGAAAAGATCGTACTTTTTGGAGAACATGATCCCTCTGTCGATGAACAGGAAGTAGCACTGATATTGCGGCCAAATTATATGACATGTTATGTTTGGAGAAAAGGGGAGGCGTGCAGGCTTGCAAGCCGAAGAACACCATCCCAGCCGTGAAGCACGGGGTGGCAGCATCATGTTGTGAGGGTGCTTTGCTGCAGGAGGGACTGGTGCACTTCACAAAATAGATGGCATCATGAGGGAGGAAAATTATGTGGATATATTGAAGCAACATCTCAAGACATCAGTCAGGAAGTTGAAGCTTGGTCACAAATGGGTCTTCCAAATGGACAATGACCCCAAGCATACTTCCAAAGTTTTGGCAAAATGGCTTAATGACAACAAAGTCAAGACCTCAATCCTATAGAACATTTGTTTTGCAGAACTGAAAAAGCGTGTGTGTCAGGAGGAATGAGCCAAAATTCACAAAAATTCACAAAAATTCACAAAAATTCACCAAAATTCACCAAAATTCACCAAAATTCACCAAAATTCACCCAACTTATTGTGGGAACCTTGTGGAAGGCTACCCAAAACGTTTGACCAAAGTTAAACAATTTAAAGGCAATGCTACCAAATACTAATTGAGTGTATGTAAACTTCTGACCCACTGGGAATGTGTTGAAAGAAATAAAAACTGAAATAAATCATTCTCTCTGCTATTATTTTGACATTTCCCATTCTTAAAATAAAGTGGTGATCCGAACTGACCTAAGACAGGGAATTTTTACTAGGATTAAATGTCAGGAATTGTGAAAACCTGAGTTTAAATGTATTTGGCTAAGGTGTATGTAAACTTCCAACTTCAACTGTAACTACATGAGGTAGTCTGCACTCCTCGCAGCTCAAACCAAGCTGTGAATCAGTTGTGACAACTTACTGACCCAAATCTGCACTTGCCAACTTGACTTTGGTCACCATGTTAGAAGCGGCAGCACTGCATGGGGAACTGTGGACTTTTCAGACAGGATATATATTTGAGGAAAACAGCAGTTGACATAGCTCACTGCAACTTAATATATGGCAGGTGGCATTTGACAAATAAACGTTTCAATCAAAATAACTTTTGTCGAAGAACATTTGTAGATATACACTTTACAATTATGCTTCCGTCAAATTAGTTTCCTATGTCCTTGTGTTACTTCAATCAGTTCTAGAATAAACCAAAGCTTGCAGTTTTCAAATTTGGAAGGTTGCATTTAAATAAAGAAAAAATTATTTTAAAAAAGTAACTTGGATGTTTTGAGGCAGTTCTAATGTGCTTGAAAGTTCTCATAGGACTTCTTCCATCAGGAATTGCCATATGTCATTTTCTGTTAATTGAATCCGTATTTAGTTTTTTAAGCTTGTCTGTTTGATTTATTGCAGTATAAATCGTATCAGAGTCGATTGTGTCTTACTTCTTCTTTGTAGAGCCAGTCAAACCTATAATAGGTGTCAGAAAAATTGCAGTGCTTGACACTCGTATTTCAAACAAGTTCTTGACGGTTGATTTATCCTAGAATACCTTAAAGATAAATTACTCAGCACAGCACAGAATATGGACTCACAACGTTTTTTTGAAGTTATTAAAATGAAAGCGAAAAGGGTAACTGGGTAACTGGGGACACCTTGTCGCATTCCCTTTTTTCCTTGTTTCAGATAAATGTAATAGAAACAGCAGCACAAGCAAAAAACAATTTCACCCTGTAGTTGGAATTTTGCTTAAGAAATTGTTTTGTTTGTCTGTTCTTCAGATTAGCTGTACCATCCCTCAAATTTGGCCCATCATATTCGCGTTGAGTCAACATTTTCATGTTCAGGTGACGAATAACAAAATACTGTTCCCGTTCTGACTGCAATGGTTTTACACAGATTCTGTCTCTGTCTGTCTGTCTGTCTGTCTGTCTGTCTGTCTGTCTGTCTGTCTGTCTGTCTGTCTGTCTGTCTGTCTGTCTGTCTGTCTGTCTGTCTGTCT
>NC_036842.1:35395044-35501217 GCF_002910315.2 Salvelinus sp. IW2-2015 | reverse complement strand
AACCCTCCTCCTCGTAATACCTCACCATCCGAGTCAAGAACTAAACTATTTCAACCCTCCTCCTCGTAATACCTCACCATCCGAGTCAAGAACTATGCCAACGCTATGTCAACCTGTGCTGTCGTAGGCTGCTAAGTTATTCAACCTTGTACTAAAGGAACATTTGAAATCTTCTACTGTCCTGGAGGAGTGTTGTTGTTGACATATGTATGTCCCAAAAATGTGTGTTCAGAATGTTAAATGCTGAATGCTGACCTAACATATTATTATGATGATCGTTTTGTCATTTTACAATCATTGCTCATAATTGAATTATGTTAATGTATTATAGAGGACGTATTTACACAATCAGGGAATTCGATTTAGGATGAGATTATTTTCAATGGCCAAAAACAAGCATTCCTCATCTTGTTTTTATAGCTCAATAATTTGATATTGTTGGTATTGATTAAGATAATAGCTGATATCATTTGACCCAGTCAGCAGATGGCTAGAAGGGAGACATAAATGTACATATTATATCTATCTATCTATCTATCTATCTATATATATATATATATATATATCTATCTAAGCACTTCAAGTCAACGCAATAATATATTAAAACCACAGTTTTATTCACCAAATTTATTTTGTCATTTTTACACAGCCGTTTAAAGCCTGATAATGTGATTTTGCCTTGCATAAGCCATAGCCCACTGCACATGTCTTTAATTCAAGAGACAAAATGGCGTAATCATCAGCTATTTCATAATAGAGAGTCATGTTAACTGTTTTTGCTTGTACAAAACAACTTTAAAATGGTTTTTATGTTACATCTAAGAACATTATTTTCCTATCTCAAGGTTTTACATACTCCTGTTCAGCCAATAATTATAACATTGCACTATTCAATTCCCTCGTCCCAAGAGGGAATTGCCTCTTGACCGAATAGATAAGATGTGGAAATGGGAAACCTGGGTTCAGATCCCACCTGTGACACAAGTTTGTTCCTATCTGTCACGTTCCTGACCTGTTTTCTGTTAGTTTTGTATGTTTTGTTGGTTAGGACGTGAGTTTGGGTGGGCATTTCTATGTTTTGTGTTTCTATGTTTAGGTCTATTGTAATCAGCCTTATATGGTTCTCAATCAGAGACAGGTGTTTGACGTTGTCTTCTGATTGAGAACCATATATAGGTTAGCTGTTCACACTGTTTGTTTGTGGGTGGTTGTCTCCTGTGTCTGTGTATATGTTTTCACCATACGGGACTGTTTCGTTCGTCGTTTTGTAGTAAGTACTTGTTCGTTCTTCATGTTTCATGTAAGTTCGTCGTTCTAGTCTGTCTACATTCGTTTTTGTTATTTTGTATCATTCCAAGTATAGTTCGTTTTGTTCTTGTTAAATAAACTTCAGTATGTCATTTCAACGCGCTGCACCTTGGTTCAATCCCTGCTCCTCCTCTTCGGATGAGGAGGAGGAACGCCGTTACACTATCAATCAGATACCTGTTCCTATTAGCTGCTGTCGCCACCGCAGATCCCCATAATGCTCCTCTTCTTTGTTTTCAGATCTCAAAAGTAGTCTAATATCAAGATGTGTGCATGTTCTATACCATTGGTTGTGTAAATAGTCAGATATTTGAAGAAAAACCTAACTTAGTTTTGAGTGGACTAACACTTTGACACTATATAAAATGTGTGGATTATGTGTCAAATGTAATGAAATACTGTAGGTGGCAACAACAGTGTGTTTGGATAGGGCTCTACAGTTGAAGCTGTCACTTTCATTTATAATCAACTGCATGCAACTTAGTTGCTGAAAGTATTTTTAGTAAATGTAGTTGTTGGATCTTGCATGGGATTCAGAGCAGGTGACACTTGATAAATCAAAATTATAGATTGCTTAGAGTTTGAACATAGGGGACTATCCAAATAATGTGTCACCAAGTAATTAAATCCTGGCCCGGTAATCCACAAACCCAAGAATACGTTGTACAACAGTTATTTGCTCTTTTGTGACATCCAGAGTATACTTGCTTTGATTCAAATTAATGTGTCGTTGGTAAAGATTATATATTTTTTTCACTTCTGTTACAGAAGGCAGGCTATGTCCACTAACTGTGTCTCACCTGAGTGTGTTGCAGTGACCAGGGTACTGTTCAAATAAGACTCACTCCTTTTTCAATACTGACATTGGAAGGAATGGCCTTTTCAAGCTGATGTATAACTCATAACTCAGTCACTAGATCAGCCTATGTAAAGTCTATGTAAATATGCAGGGTTATAGTGATGATTGTGCGACAATTACAATGTAGTGGTCAGTCAGATTATTGTGGAGCAACAGAACCTTTAAAATGTAAAAACAACCCCTTCCCATTCAATGTGATAGAATGACGATGAATAAAGTGTTTCCAGATCACTACCTCTGAAGATGTAGTTATTGACGTTTGGCTTATGGTTCAAAAAGTCAAGTGGAAAGATATTCTGTTAATATAAATGTCACAACCTGATCTGTTTCACCTGTCTTTGTGCTTGTCTCCACCCCCCTCCAGGTGTCACCCATCTTCCCCATTATCCCCAGTGAATTTATACCTGTGTTCTCTGTTGCCAGTTCGTTTTGTCCGTCAAGCCTACCAGTGGTTTTCCCCTTGCTCCTGTCTTTTTCTATCATTCCTGTTTTCTAGTTTTGACCATTCTGCCTGCCCTGACACTGAGCCTGCCTGCCGTTCTGTACCTTGTCACACCGCCCTGGATTATTGACCTCTGCCTGCCCTGACCTGTCGTTTTGCCTGCCCCTGTTCTAGTAATAAACTGTTGTTTCTTCGCCCCACTATCTGTGGGGCGGTGGGTATCCTAGTGGTTAGAGCGTTGGGCCAGTAACCGAACGGTTGCAAGATCGAATCCCCAAGCTGACAAGGTAAAAATCTGTCGTTCTTCCCCTGAACAAAGCTAACACTGCAATAGCAGTATTGACCTACTCCCTCCATTAGTGACAGCTCATCCACATGGACCTTTGGTCTGCTCCACTGTGTAATGTAACCTCCCTTAGTGACAGCTCATCCACATGGACCTTTGGTCTGCTCCACTGTGTAATGTAACAAGTCCAATCCTGACTTTTTTTTGTGGTGTGCGCGCATGTGTGTGTGTGCACGTGCATGTTAGTGTGTCAGTGCATATGTGTGTCCGTGTGTGTATGTATTTGTGTGTGAGCAAGCTTGCATGTTTGTATCTCTTATTTGGGTGGGTGTGCGCATGTTCGTGCATGTGTGCGACCACGTTTGTGTGCGTGTACTTGCATGCAGGTTTTTGTGTGTGTATGTGTTTTCAGGACGTGTAATCCTCTTCACATTCCCTGCACAGCTGCAAAGCCCCCCACTCTATGCAAAGCATTCACTATGAATGGGCTCTACAGCTAAAAAATATTTTTCTGGCCAAATGGTCTTGCTCTCACAGACGAGAAAGGCATTTCAATCCATTTAATTGGTGGATCATTATTGTTTTTCTTTTATCTTTTCAGCTAAGGTGGCTAATGGTAACTTTCTCATGCATTGATCATGCTGTAGTTCTCATTAACATTTTGAAAGGCCTACGACCCCAATCAAACTACCAAATTATCCTGCAATTATTTCCATTCACCCTAAAATATGTCAAATGTGAGCTCATTTCAAATTAGAAGAGGAAGATTACTGTATTGCCGAACCATCTAAATCAGGAAATTATTATGAAAATCAAATACAATAAACGACATTATTCAGAATGACATCTCGACTGGCACACAAAATACTAAATGTTAGCTGAATCCCTGTTCATCACGTCAACCCTTAGATGCTCTGAGCTAGCCCACAGGGTGTGCAGGCATGACTCCCTTTCAAAATAAAGTTTTTAAAAAACAACATCCAAACCAGCACTGAAACACCTGATTAATTTACTAGTTGAATCAGGTGTGTAGTGCAGGGCTGGAACAAAAGCCTGTAGCTCTCAAGGACCAAGGATTCTGACCACTAAAATGCAGGAAGCTGCCAAAAGAAAGGAAACACTTCAGTAAATGAGGGATACAAAGTATATTGAAAGGAGGTCCTTCGACACAGGTGTGGTTCCTGAGTTAATTAAGGGTTTCAAAGACGCATAGGGGATTTAGTGTGTGTGTCTCAGTCACCAGATCTCAACCCAATTGATTCAGGAGCAGCGCCTGAGACAGCGTTTTCCACGACCATCAACAAAACACCAAAAATGTAATTTAGTGTGGAAGAATGGCTTCACATCCCTGCAATAGAGTTCCAGAATCTATGCCAAGGTGCATTGAAGCTGTTCTGGCAGCTCATTGTGGCCCAATGCCCTATTAAGACACTTTATGTTGAAATTTACTTTATTTTGGCAGTTACCTGTACAATGCAGCATGGTTCTACAATGTACTGTATACAAATAGGCAATGTCTGAATGAATAGTAGAAATGTAATTCACCTATTCGTCAATAGGAGGCAGCAGACCCCAACCTTGATTTAAATGACAGTGCCCTTGAATCAAAACTTCTATACTAAGGGTAGGCAATTATTGTAGATTTAGCCACGGGCCAATTTTTTTACGAGTTGATGGTCGGGGGGCCAAAACATAATTATAATAATTTGTACACTGCAAATTGACCACAACCAAGTCCAAAAAGAGATTGTATTTGAAAATAACATACTAATTTCATACCTTGATTATTTATTTATATATATTTTTTCCCACCTTTATTTAACCAGGTAGGCCAGTTGAGAACAAGTTCTCATTTACAACTGCGACCTGGCCAAGATAAAGCAAAGCAGTGCGACACAAACAACAGCACAGAGTTACACATGGAATAAACAAACGTACAGTCAATAGAAAAAAGTCTATATACAAGTGTGTGCAAATGGTGTGCGGAGGTAAGGCAACAAATAGGCCATAGAATCAAAGTAATTACAATTTAGCAAATTAACACTGGAGTGATAGATGTGCAGATGATGATGTGCAAGTAGAAATACTGGTGTGCAAAAGAGCAGAAAAGTTAATAAAAACAATATGGGGATGAGGTAGATTGGATGGGCTATTTACAGATGGGCTGTGTACAGGTCCAGCGATTGGTAAGCTGCTCAGATAGCTGATGTTTAAAGTTAGTGAGGGAGATATAAGTCTCCAACTTCAGCAATTTTTGCAATTCGTTCCAGTCATTGGCAGCAGAGAAATGGAAGGAAAGGCGGCCAAAGGGGGTGTTGGCTTTAGGGATGACCAGTGAGATATACCTGCTGGAGCGCGTGCTACGTGTGAGTGTTATTGTGACCAGTGAGCTGAGATAAGGTGGAGCTTTACCTAACAAAGACTTATAGCTGACCTGGAGCCAGTGGGTCTGGCGACGAATATGTAGCGAGGGCCAGCCGACGAGAGCATACAGGTCGCAGTGGTGGGTGGTATATGGGGCTTCGGTGACAAAATGGATGGCACTGTGATAGACTGCATCCAGTTTGCTGAGTAGAGTGTTACAGGCTATTTTGTAAATGACATCGCCGAAGTCGAGGATTGGTAGGATAGTCAGTTTTACGGGGGTATGTTAGGAGCGTGAGTGAAGGAGGCTTTGTTGCAAAATAGGAAGCCGAGTCTAGATTTAATTTTGGATTGGAGATGTTTAAAATGAGTCTGGAAGGAGAGTTTACAGTCTAGCCAGACACCTAGGTATTTGTTGTTGTGTACATATTCTAAGAACCGTCCAGAGTGGTGATGCTAGTCGGGCAGGCGGGTGCGGGCAGCAATCGATTGAAAAGCATGCATTTAGTTTTACTAGCGTTTTAAGAGCAGTTGGAAGCCACGGAAGGAGTGTTGTATGGCATTGAAGCTCGTTTGGAGGTTAGTTAACACAGTGTCCAAAGAAGGGCCAGATGTATACAGAATGGTGTCGTCTGCGTAGAGGTGGATCAGGGAATCATCTGTGGCAAGAGCGACATCGTTGATATATACAGAGAAAAGAGTCAGCCCGAGAATTGAACCCTGTGGCACCCCCATAGAGACTGCCAGAGGTCCGAACAACAGGCCCTCCGATTTGACACACTGAACTCTATCTGAGAAGTAGTTGGTGAACCAGGCGAGGCAATCATTTGAGAAACCAAGGCTGTTGAGTCTGCCGATAAGAATACGATGATTTACAGAGTCAAAAGCCTTGGCCAGGTCGACGAAGACGGCTGCACAATACTGTCTTTTATCGATGGCGGTTATGATATCGTTTAGTACCTTGAGCGTGGCTGAGGTGCACCCATGACCAGCTCGGAAACCGGATTGCACAGCGGAGAAGTTACGGTGGGATTCGAAATGGTCAGTGATCTGTTTGTTAACTTGGCTTTCGAAGACTTGAGAATGGCAGGGCAGGATGGATATAGGTCTATAACAGTTTGGGTCTAGAGTGTCACCCCCTTTGAAGAGGCGGATGACCGCAGCAGCTTTCCAATCTGGGAGCTGAGGGGGGTCTATAACAGGCGGCAACATTGAGAGACTTATTTCTGGAGAGATTCATTTTTAAAATTAGAAGCTCGAACTGTTTGGGCATAGACCTGGAAAGTATGACAGAACTTTGCAGGCTATCTCTGCAGTAGATTGCAACTCCTCCCCCTTTGGCAGTTCTATCTTTACGGAAAATGTTGGGGATGGAAATCTCAGAATTTTTGGTGGCCTTCCTAAACCAGGATTACACTGAGACACGATCACATTTGCCTCTCTTTTTAATTGTGGGAATATATGGAAACACATTTTTAGCTTGTGATTTTATGGTCTTTTTTTAACCAAAACAAAAATTGGTCAATATATTTAAGCAATAAGGCACGGCTGAAGGCTGTTCGTTGCCTGGATACAGCCCTTAGCAGTGGTATATTGGCCCTATACCACAAAGCCCTGAGGTGCTATTGCTATTATTAACTGGTTACCAACGTAATTAGAGCAGTAAAAATAAATGTTTTGCCATATCCGTGACATACGGTCTGATATACCACGGCTGTCAACCAATCAGCTTTCGGCGCTCGAACCACCCAGTTTATAAATATATAACTCAGGTTACCCCTGATCTATACCGTGCATCAGTTTGACTAGTATTATCTGCCTTATCAGAGCTTAAACAATAACTCCTCCACAACGTCATTGTCACTGACTCACTCATCCATCCACTATCTATCCACATTAAACCTTAATTTCCATGTAGTTATGGTGGCATTTCATTAGATTGAATTAAGTCCATGTATTTTCTGCCACATTCACCAACTTGTTTGAACTTCGATTTAATGCAATCTTATTACAACCAGAGGACAAAATTCCTCCAGAAAGACAGAAGTGCTCTGGTGGATATTAAGATCATTACATTTTTACATTTACATTTAAGTCATTTAGCAGACGCTCTTATCCAGAGCGACTTACAAATTGGAAAGCTCATACATATTCATCCTGGTCCCCCCGTGGGGAATGAACCCACAACCCTGGCGTTGCAAGCGCCATGCTCTACCAACTGAGCCACACGGGACTATCATAATTTCCAAGCACTTCCCCTCTTGTAAAAAATTGGGAACAAATTTACACCCTCGCCTTTCGTGAACCTTTTTCCCCCTACTAGCACTGACTTTGCTGATAGTTACTTTATTGAGGGAAATATACTTACTATGACTGAGATATGTGGTTGTTCCACCTAGCTATCTTAAAATGATTACACTTTACTACCTTAAAAGGCTGGTTTCCTAGATATAGATAAACCTAGTCTAGTTTAATCTGTGTCTGGTAAACCGAGCCAAAATGTAGCAGCGCTATTATCCTCTACAGAAACTGTATTCTCTAATACTGTATCTATATGGTATAATATATGCAAAACACTGAATCATTTCATCAACTGTGTGTCATATACTTCACTGTATCGTTTCGCAGTGAGAAGCAAGAGGACTTGAGTATTGCCACTTCCCCAAAAGCCAATCCAACAGTCTTGCCCTGCATCAAAATAAATGTATGACCTTTGCTGACAGTTGGTTTTGATGTACCCGGGTGAGAAGTGGTCACTTCAAAATCAAGTCATTTTTACAAATGGTCAATTTATTCCAGTGCCACTTTGCTGGTTTTGACAGGATCCCCTATCAGGTAGCTACCATTTTCTGGACACAGGCTATATTCCCATTCAAGAGAGCAGATGCTTATCTCTTTTGATTTAGGGAGAAAGTGACATTACCGGATCTGGCTTCTGGCCATTAAAACAGAATCGATTGGTGCTAATGATGAGGCGGTTTACAAATTGTATTGGTTGCAACCTCCTAGGCAATTAATATGGCTATTGCCTGAATGTGATGTCAGATGCTAATGCTATCGTTAGCATCTGTTGTGGTTGTCTTGGGGAAAGAAATTGGCTAGCTAGCTGCGTGTTCTGTCTCCATAGCCTACAGCCAGGTGGGTGTCCCATTGGGGAAGGCAATAGGTTAAATAAGGTTAGTTAGCTATTTACCAATCCACAGCCTGTAATGTTTGAGTCACATCCCACTGGGCACAGAGGTCAATTCAACATCTATTCCACGTTGGTTCAACGTCATTTCATTGAAATGCCGTGGAAACAACGTTGATTCAGCTAAACACAGACAGTCCACCTCAAACCCAATACATGGAGTAGTCTAAATTAGACTGTGTGTGACTGTGCAGCACAGGATTTCATAACACCTTCCATTGCATCTCTTTTATTTGTTAGGGAGTGAGCACCATATTAATATGAATCATTTCTGCAAACTAATGACAGAGGAAGGATTATGCAGGGATTAGAAGCATTATTCCAATCAATCATATCTTAAAATCTCAGATCTGTTAAACTAATTTCCAACTATAATCACTGGACTGGAAATCTACTTTGGGACTCGGTGTTGCCTGCTGTTATTGAAACAGTGGTACAATGGTGGTCTTCTATACTCTATAGTTTTTGCTTATTTTATAGACCAGTAGGTGTAATCGAACATAGTATTGTCAAACTAAATAGTAGTGAAAAACACTTTTACTTTTCAATGATAGGATTTATATAAAACATTCCTGTAATATGGTAAAGGGATATCTGGTGTTCTATGGAATAAATGTCATAAAACTCATTTTCATTCATTGACTCATTTCAAAAAGGCTGTAGTTGGGTTATTGGGTTTGTGATCAAGGTGGAATATGCCTTCAGGGCCTTTGTTATTTGACATTTCTGAAGCATAAAAACCTGCCTACCTGAGGAGCACCATCAATATTGATACCCATAATGTTTACTTTAATTCAAAGTTCAGCCACTTGAGCAGCTAGCTCTTCATTACTTCACGCTTGAAATCCAAATCTAAATTCTGGGGTTAGAACCTTGTGTCATGTCACAATGAACGCTGGTGGCCAAAGGGGAATTGGCAAAAACTTTCCGTTCAACGTCCCATTCAAAATCAATCAATATCAAATCAAATGTTATTTGTCACATGCTTTGTAAACAACAGGTGTAGACTAACTTTGAAAACCATACTTACGGGTACTTTTCCAAAATTAAAGAAAAAAATAACAAAAATGTAATCGCTCAAGGTGGGGTGAAACCTGTGTATTGGGTTTGTACACTGAGTATACAAAAAAATAAGAACATCTGCTAATTCAAATCAAATCTAATTGTATTAGTCACATACACATGTTTAGCAGATTTTTTTCCGGGTGTAGCGAAATGCTTGTGTTTCTAGCTCCAACAGTACAGTAATATCTTACCATTCCTAATAGAAATATTAGGACGAGCATTGTCGGAGTCCGGAGTATATACATGTGATGGGATGTATAGACATTATGAACAGTATGTGGATAGAATATGTAGTATATCTGAAGAATATATAGTATATGTACATCAATAGTTCAATAGCATAGGCCTTGACTAGAATACAGTATATATAGCACTAGTCAAAAGTTTGGATACACCTACTCATTCAAGGGTTTTTCTTTATTTCTACTATTTTCAACATTGCAGAATAATAGTGAAGACATCAAAACTATGAAATAACACATATGGAATCATATAGTAACCAAAAAAGTGTTAAACAAATCAAAATATATTTTATATTTGAGATTCTTCAAATAGCTAACCTTGCCTTGATGACAGCTTTACACACTCTTGGAATTCTCTCAACCAGCTTCACCTGGAATGATTTTCCAAAAGTCTTGAAGGAGTTCCCACATCGACGGGACAGTAGTGGAGAGGGTAGAAAGTTTTAAGTTCCTCGGCGTACACATCACGGACAAACTGAATTTGTCCACCCACACAGACAGCGTGGTGAAGAAGGCGCAGCAGCGCCTCAATCTCAGGAGGCTGAAGAAATTCGGCTTGTCACCAAAAGCACTCACAAACTTTTACAGATGCACAATCGAGAGCATCCTGTCGGGCTGTATCACCGCCTGGTACGGCAACTGCTCCGCCCACAACCGTAAGGCTCTCAGGAGTGGTAGTGAGGTCTGCCACAACGCATCACGGGGCAAACTACCTGCCCTCCAGGACACCTACACCACCCGATGTCACAGGAAGGCCAAAAAGATCACAAGGACAACAACCACCGAGCCACTGCCTGTTCACCCCGCTATCATCCAGAAGGCGAGGTCAGTACAGGTGCATCAAAGCAGGGACCGAGAGACAAAAAAACAGCTTCTATCTCAAGGCCATCAGACTGTTACACAGCCACACTAACATTGAGTGGCTGCTGCCATACATGTAAAAAATGTATCACTAGCCACTTTAAAACATGCCACTTAATATAATGTTTACATACCCTACATTACGCATCTCATATGTACAGTGGGGCAAAAAAGTATTTAGTCAGCCACCAATTGTGCAAGTCTCCCACTTAAAAAGATGAGGCCTGTAATTTTCATCATAGGTACACTTCAACTATGACAGACAAAATGAGAAGAAAAACATCCAGAAAATCACATTGTAGGATTTTTTATGAATTATTTTGCAAATTATGGTGGAAAATAAGTATTTGGTCACCTACAAACAAGCAGAGTTTCTGGCTCTCACAGACCTGTAACTTCTTCTTTAGAGGCTCCTCTGTCCTCCACTCGTTACCGGTATTAATGGCACCTGTTTGAACTTGTTATCAGTATAAAAGACACCTGTCCACACCTCAAACAGTCACACTCCAAACTCCACTATGGCCAAGACCAAAGAGTTGTGAAAGGACACCGAGAACAAAAATTGTAGACCTGCACCAGGCTGGGAAACTGAATCTCAATAGGTAAGCAGCTTGGTTTGAAAAATCAACTGTGGAGCAATATTAGGAAATGGAAGACATACAAGACCACTGATAATCCCCTCGATCTGGGGCTCCACGCAAGATCTCACCCCGTGGGGTCAAAATGATCACAAGAACGGTGAGCAAAATCCCAGAACCACCACGGGGGACCTAGAATGACCTGCAGAGAGCTGGGACCAAAGTAACAAAGCCTACCATCATTAACACACTACGCCGCCAGGGACTCAAATCCTGCAGCGCCAGACGTGTCCCCCTGCTTAAGCCAGTACATGTCCAGGCCCGTCTGAAGTTTGCTAGAGAGCATTTGGATGATCCGAAAGAAGATTGGGAGAATGTCATATGGTCAGATGAAACCAAAATATAACTTTTTGGTAAAAACTCAACTCGTCGTGTTTGGGAGGACAAAGAATGCTGAGTTGCATCCAAAGAACACCATACCTACTGTGAAGCATGGGGGTGGAAACATCATGCTTTGGGGCTGTTTTTCTGCAAAGGGACCAGGACGACTGATCCGTGTAAAGGACAGAATGAATGGGGCCATGTATCGTGAGATTTTGAGTGAAATCCTCCCATCAGCAAGGGCATTTAAGATGAAACGTGGCTGGGTCTTTCAGCATGACAATGATCCCAAACACACCGCCCGGGCACGAAGGAGTGGCTTCGTAAGAAACATTTCAAGGTCCTGGAGTGGCCTAGCCAGTCTCCAGATCTCAACCCCATAGAAAATAAACAGTTCAAACAGGTGCCATTAATACAGGTAACGAGTGGAGGACAGAGAGCCTCTTAGAGAAGAAGTTACAGGTCTGTGAGAGCCAGAAATCTTGCTTGTTTGTAGGTGACCAAATACTTATTTTCCACCATAATTTGCAAATAAATTCATAAAAAATCCTACAATGTGATTTTCTGGATGTTTTTCTTCTCATTTTGTCTGTCATAGTTGAAGTGTACCTATGATGAAAATTACAGGCCTCTCTCTCTTTTAAGTGGGAGAACTTGCACAATTGGTGGCTGACTAAATACTTTTTGCCCCACTGTATATACTGTACTCTATACCACCTACTGCATCTTGCCATCTTTATGTAATACATGTATCACTAGCCACTTTAAACAATGCAATTATATAATGTTTACATACCCTACTTACTCATCTCATATGTATATACTGTACTCGATACCATCTACTGCATCTTGCCTAGCGTTCTGTACAATCACTCATTCATATATCTGTATGTACATATTCTTCATCCCTTTACACTTGTGTGTATAAGGTAGCTGTTGTGAAATGTTTAGGTTAGATTACTCGTTGGTTATTACTGCATTGTCGGAACTAGAAGCACAAGCATTTCGCTACACTCGCATTAACATCTGATAACCATGTATGGTGACATATAACATGTGATTGATTTGATTTGCTGAGTACTTGTTGGCTGCTTTCCTTCACTCTGTGGTTTGACTCATCCCAAAACATTTCAATTTGGTTGAGGATTGCCATGCCCTGCCCGGCTCTTAGCTATGGGAAATTAGCATTGAGGGAAAATGGCATGGTAAGCCTCCACCATCCAGGTATTAGGTGTTAGCATGCTCACTGGCGGACTTACCATTAGACAGAAGAGCAGTTGCCTCAGGCTCTCCATCAAGGGCCCTCATGAGCTGGGCATTAAATAAACAAAACAATTTATTTTTATATACACTGCTCAAAAAAATAAAGGAACACTTAAACAACACAATGTAACTCCAAGTCAATCACACTTCTGTGAAATCAAACTGTCCACTTAGGAAGCAACACTGATTGACAATACATTTCACATGCTGTTGTGCAAATGGAATAGACAACAGGTGGAAATTATAGGCAATTAGCAAGACCCCCCCAATAAAGGAGTGGTTCTGCAGGTGGTGACCACAGACCACTTCTCAGTTCCTATGCTTCCTGGCTGATGTTTGGTCACTTTTGAACGCTGACGGTGCTTTCACTCTAGTGGTAGCATGAGACGGAGTCTACAACCCACACAAGTGGCTCAGTAGTGCAGCTCATCCAGGATGGCACATCAATGCGAGCTGTGGCAAGAAGATTTGCTGTGTCTGTCAGCGTAGTGTCCAAGACATGGAGGCGCTACCAGGAGACAGGCTAGTACATCAGGAGACGTGGAGGAGGCCGTAGGAGGGCAAACAACCCAGCAGCAGGACCGCTACCTGCGCCTTTTGCAAGGAGGAGCAGGAGGAGCACTGCCAGAGCCCTGCAAAATGACCTCCAGCAGGCCACAAATGTGCATGTGTCTGCTCAAACGGTCAGAAACAGACTCCATGAGGGTGGTATGAGGGCCCGACGTCCACAGGTGGGGTTGTCCTTACAGCCCAACACCGTGCAGGACGTTTGGCATTTGCCGAAGAACACCAAGATTGGCAAATTCTCCACTGGCGCCCTGTGCTCTTCACTTGAAAGCAGGTTCACACTGAGCACATGTGACAGACGTGACAGAGTCTGGAGACGCCGTGGAAACGTTCTGCTGCCTGCAACATCCTCCAGCATGACCGGTTTGGCGGTGGGTCAGTCGGTGTGGTGTGGCATTTCTTTGGGGGGCCGCACAGCCCTCCATGTGCTCGCCAGAGGTAGCCTGACTGCCATTATGTACCGGGATGAGATCCTCAGACCCCTTGTGAGACCATATGCTGACACATGCACATTTGTGGCCTGCTGGAGGTCATTTTGCAGGGCTCTGGCAGTGCTCCTCCTTGCACAATGGCGGAGGTAGCGGTCCTGCTGCTGGGTTGTTGCCCTCCTACGGCCTCCTCCACGTCTCCTGATGTACTGGCCTGTCTTCTGGTAGCGCCTCCATGCTCTGGACACTACGCTGACAGACACAGCAAACCTTCTTGCCACAGCTCGCATTGATGTGCCATCCTGGATGAGCTGCACTACCTGAGCCACTTGTGTGGTTGTAGACTCCGTCTCATGCTACCACTAGAGTGAAAGCACCGCCAGCATTCAAAAGTGACCAAAACATCAGCCAAGAAGCATAGGAACTGAGAAGTGGTCTGTGGTCACCACCTGCAGAACCACTCCTTTATTGGGTGTTCTTGCTAATTGCCTATAATTTCCACCTGTTGTCTATTCCATTTGCACAACAGCATGTGAAATGTATTGCAATCAGTGTTGCTTCCTAAGTGGACAGTTTGATTTCACAGAAGTGTGATTGACTTGGAGTTACATGTGGTTGTTTAAGTGTTCCCTTTATTTTTTTGAGCAGTGTAGGATGTGGCTGTCCATGGTTCTGATTTCTGTGTGTGTGTGTCTCAGTGTGTGTGTGTGTCTTAGTGTGTGTGTCTCAGTCACCAGATATCAACCCAATTGGTTCTGGCAGCGCCTGACACAGTGTTTTCCACGACCATCAACAAAACACCAAATGTAATTTCTCGTGGCAAAGAATGGCTTCACATCCCTGCAATAGAGTTCCAGAATCTATGCCAAGGTGCATTGAAGCTGTTCTGGCAGCTCATTGTGGCCCAATGCCCTATCGAGACACTTTATGTTGATATTTACTTTATTTTGGCAGTTACCTGTACAATGCAGCATGGTTCCACAATGTACTGTATACCAATTGGCAATGTCAGAATGAATAGTAGAAATGTAATTCACCTATTCGTCAATAGGAGGCAGCAGACCCCAACCTTGATCTAAATGACAAGTGCCCTTGAATCAAAGCTTCTATACTAGGGGTAGGCAAATATTGTAGATTCAGCCGCACAATTTTTCCGAGCTGATAGTCGGGGGAACATAATTATAATAATTTGTACACTGCAAATTGACAGGGAGAATGAGAATGTATTAGAAAATGACTCGATTACATTGAGACAATCTCATTTGTCTCTTTTATTTGTGGAAATACATGGAAACACATTTTTTGCTTGTGATTTTACGTCTTTTAAAGAAAACCAAAAACAGATTCTTAAATATGTTTAAGCAATAACGTACGGAGGGGGGGGTGGGGGGGGTGGTGGTATACGGCCAATATACCATGGCTGAGGGCTGTTCATTGCGTCGTGCCTGGATGCAGCCCTATACCACAAAACCCAGAGGTGCCTTATTGCCATTATAAACTGGTTACCAACATAATTATAGCATTTTTTTTTTTAAATGGAGTCATACACGTGGTTTACGGTCTATTATAAACTGGGAGGTTCAAGGCCTGAATGCTGATTGGCTGAGAGACGTGGTATATCAGACCGTATATCACATGTATGACAAAACATTTATTTTTACTGTGCTAATTACGTTGGTAACAAGTTTATAAAAGCAATAAGGCACCTCGGGGGTTTGTGGTATATGGCCAATATACCAAGGTTAAGGGTTGTATCCAGGCACTCTGCGTTGCGTCGTGGTTAAGAACAGCCCTTAGCCGTGGTATATTGGCCATATACCACACCACCTTGGGCCTTATTGCTTAAATATACCACGGCTGTCAGACAATCAGCATTCAGAGCTCAAATCACCTAGTTTTATCAAATCACTTGCGGGCTGGTCGCCCATGTTCTACAACATGCATCAGTTAGTATTAGTCAATCTGCCCTATCAGAGCTTAAACAACAACTCATCCAAAACATCGCTGTCACTGCCTCACTTGGCCATCCACTATCTATCCACATTTAACCATTATCCACGTAGTTATAGTGATATTTCATTTGAATTAAGTCCATGTATTTTCTGCTTGCTTGAACTTCGATTGAATGCAATCTTATTACAACCAGAGGACAAAATTCCTCCAGAAAGACAGAAGTGCTCTGGTGGATATTAAGATCATGACATCATAATTTCCAAGCACTTCCCCTCTTGTAAAAAATTGGGAACAAATTTACACTCTTGCCTTTCGTGAACCTTTTTCCCCTACCAGCACTGACTTTGCTGATAGTTACTTTATTGAGGGAAATGTACTTACTATGACTGAGATATGTGGTTGTACCACCTAGCTATCTTAAAATGGATGCACTTTAAATCGCTCTGGACAAGACTAAATTACTCAAATGTAAATGTACATAACCATCCATTAGCTGCCACAAGTCCTTTCCAAATCATGTAGGCTATACAATATTGTAGTGCTACTGTTCTATGGAGACATTCTGAAAAGATGACTCATCAGTCCAAACTACTACCTTAAAAGGCTGGTTTCCCAGACATAGATAAACCTAGTCTAGTTTAATCTGTGTCTGGTAAACCGGGCCAAAATAAAGCAGCGCTATTTTCCCCTACAGAAACTGTATTCTTTAATACTGTATCTATATGGTATAATATATGCAAAAACACTGGATAATTTCATCAACTGTTCCAATCAAATCTGTTGACTCCCACAAGAAAGGATAAACAAAGACGGGGGTGAACGGGAAAGGAAAGAGGAAATATAGCTACATTTGGAGAGATTTGAGATGTCAGATTTGTAGAGAACATCATCACTTTTTCTAAAGGAAACCATTTGAAGGACAAGCCACACATTAATCAAGCAAGTAATATTGTGCAAAATTATCCACATTAACATACAGCCAATCAGGTCATAAGACTTGGATACCAGCTTAGATATAGCAACTACTTTTGGGCTCCCATTCTAAATAAACTTGTAAATCAAAATGTTTTTGTAGGAATTATAGTAATATATTCAAGTCATTATAGAGTCAGATCAATTTACAAGTTTATTTAGAAGAACGGAAGCCCTGGAGTAGATGTTGCTGTATAGCTAAGCTGGTGTCCGAGTCTTATGAGGAAAGACAGAACAACATTTTGTCAGGACCCGGTGCGAGAAACAGTCACTAAATAATTGGCAGAACCCAGAAGATGAGGCAGACACAGCAGTACTAGAGATGGTGGTTTAATAAAAAATAGATATCCTCCAAAATACAACGAAAAATCCACAAAGTGGTAAAAAACAGCAGGGAAAAACAAACCTCAAAAGACTACTCAAATAATAAACAAGAACAAAACCAGAGAACCTCTGGAAAATCCAACAAGAGAAAAGTCTATATAAAACAAGGCTTGGGCTGGGGCTGGGTGCTAACTTACAAACACTGAGCAAGGAACTAAGGAACACACAGGGTTTAAATACTAACAAGGGAATGACTTACAGGTGCAAACAATAATTGGAGCAAGAAAAACAAAAGGTACAAAAAAGGTGCAAGGGGGACATCTAGTGAACAAAACCTGAACAGTCCTGGCCAAAACCTGACACATTTGTCTTACTGAGTGAGTGTTTGCGTTAATTTATCCAATGAAACTATACTTAGGTGTAACAAATACAACTCAATGGTTATTGAGTCAAACACACCATTGTAATGTGGGGAGAGGTATGATGTCAAATCACATAAAATCAAATCAAATCAAATTTGATTGGTCACATACACATGGTTAGCAGATGTTAATGCGAGGGTAGCGAAATGCTTGTGCTTCTAGTTCTGACAATGCAGTAATATCAAACAAGTAATCTAACAAATTCACAACCAATATTATACACACAAATGTAAAGGGATGAATATGTACATAAATATATGGATGAGCGATGGCCGTGTGGCATAGGCAGGATGCAGTAGATGGTTTAGAATACAGTACATACATATGAGATGAGTAATATAATATGTAAACATTATTAAAATGGCGTTATTTAAAGTGACTAGTGATACCTTTATGAAGTCCATTTATTGAAGTGGCCAGAGTCTGTATGTTGGCAGCAGCCTCTCTATGTTAGTTTAACAGTCTGATGGCCTTGAGATAGAAGCTGTTTTTCAGTCTATCGGTCCCAGCTTTGATGCATCTGTACTGACCTCGCCTTCTGAATGATAGTGGGTTGAACAGGCAGTGGCTCGGGTGGTTGTTGTCCTTGATGATCTTTTTGGCCTTCCTGTGACATCAGGAGCTGTAGGTGTCCTGGAGGGCAGGTAGTTTGCCCCCGGTGATGCTTTGTGCAGACCGCACTACCCTCCGGAGAGCCTTGCGGTTGAGGGCGGCGCATTTACCGTACCAGGCGGTGATACAGCCCGACAGGATGCTCTCGATTGTGCATCTGCAAATTTTTTGAGTGTTTTAGGTGACAAGCCAAATTCCTTCAGCCTCCTGAGTTTGAAGAGGCGCTGTTGCGCCTTCTTCACAATGCTGTTTGTATGGGTGGACCATTTTGAGCCGCCTTCACCGTTTGTCCGTGATGTGTACGCGGAGGATCTTAAAGCTTTCCACCTTCTCCACTACTGTCCCGATCATCTCCTTTGTTTTTTTAAATTCAATTTTACCCGCTTTTCTCCCCAATTTTTCGTGGTATCCAATTGCTTGTAATTACTATCTTGTCTCATCACTACAACTCCCGTACGGGCTCGGGAGAGACGAAGGTCGACAGCCATGCGTCCTCCGAAACACAACCCAACCAAGCCGCACTGCTTCTTAACACAGCGCGCCTCCAACCCGGAAGCCAGCCACACCAATGTGTCGGAGGAAACACCGTGCACCTGGCTCCCTTGGTTAGCGCGCACTGCGCCCGGTCCGCCACAGGAGTCGCTGGTGCGCGATGAGACAAGGATATCCCTACCGGCCAAACCCTCCCTAACCCGGACGATGCTAGGCCAATTGTGCGTCGCCCCACAGACCTCCCGGTCGCGGCCGGCTGCGACAGAGCCTGGGCGCGAACCCAGAGTCTCTGCTGGCGCTGCGATGCAGTGCCATAGACCACTGCGCCACCCGGGAGGCCATCTCCTTTGTTTTGTTCACATTGAATGAGAGGTTATTTTCCTGAAACCACACTCCGAGGGCCCTCACCACCTCCCTGTAGGCTGTCTCGTCGTTGTTGGTAATCAAGCCTACCACTGTGTCGTCTGCAAACTTGATGATTGAGTTGGAAGCGGGCATGGCAACGCAGTCATGGGTGAACAGGGATAACAGGAGAGGGATGAGAACGCACCCTTGTGGGGCCCCAGTGTTGAGGATCAGCGGGGTGGAGATGTTGTTTCCTACCTTCACCACCTGGGGGCTTTCAGAAAGTCCAGGACTCAGTTGCACAGGGCGGGGTCGAGACCCAGGGTCTCGAACTTAATGACGAGTTTGGAGGGTACTGTCGTGTCTTTGGCATCATTAAATGAAGACTTTTCGTTTTTATCAAAGATTCTCTGTAATTAGTATTACGCGATTAAACTGATTAATCATGTAACTGTAATTAACTAGGAAGTCGGGGCATCAAGGAAAATATTCAGATTACAAAGTTATAATTTCCTAATATAACCTTTCAGATATTTTCATATCTGATCAATAGTCTTCTGATTAATGAATTATTTATTTTAACTCACGTTAGTCTCATTCCAAACGTTGTAAATTGTTGGTTATCTGCACGAACCCAGTCTTCACTGAGTCATCCATACATCAATTGTCTTAAATCGTTTATTTATTACTAACTAAGTAATTCACAGAAATGCATAAACAAACAAACAAAGTAAATATGGTTTCAAGAAATGATAGGAGAATGTGCCCTAGTGGGCTAAACCGGTATCGCGGCTTGGTGGACAAAAGGGGAAGTGGGGGTCAACTGAGATGAGACACTACAAAGTTGATAATTATAACAATTGAAATACTAATCCTTTGCACATGAACGCTCACTCATTCGGGAACAATTGCAATCTATATATATTTACGCTCAGTGTGTCGTCTTGATCGCTGTTGAAAAGTTAGTTTCTGTTGGAGAGTTTCCGTTCTCTCTCTCTCTCTCTCTCTGTTGTGGTTAGAGTGGATAGTTCAGAGTGACATTCATTCGTGTTGTAGAATGGATGTTTCGGCGGTTGTCGTTCTTCGCGTTCAATGATACCGAATTCCTAGCTGCAGACTAGTAATTAATATCAAAGATTTGTTCTTATTCTGTCGGTATCGATAGTCTAAGAGTTTAACCACGTGGTATGGTTAAAAGATTCAGCAGTCTGGTCTCAAACCTTGGCCCTCTCGTTATCGAGGTAAGCTGGTCTGCAACCTTTAGCCATCTCGTAATTGAGGTAAGCTCGGTCTGGTGATAGAAAACCCGAGTGGGGGTTTTATTCGGAAGGGCCGAAAAAGGGCTGTCCCAGGATGCCTGACCCTAACTGGGCTCATGGGCGGTCCTCTGATTTAGTTCAACTCAAAAGGGATTTGGAGTTTCCTTCATTAAACAGTCCAAAATCACATTACACAATTTTACGAACAGTATCATGCTCACTCATTCATCTTATACAACAATTAGATGTAAACCTCATATCTGAGGCTATATAAACAGCGTAATGGTAATGTGGCCACACCGTCTCCCATGAGCTTCCCCAAGTTGTAACAAACAGACCAGTTCGTAGCTGGATTCTTCACCGATCTTTCATACCTTCTCCGGAACGTAAATGTTGTTCGGACCTCAAGTTCTGTGAGGTGGAAGAAATTCCTTTGTTCTCTATGAAAGCTCACTCTATCTCTATACTGTGTGGCCATAAGGCAGGGTCTTCCCTAGGAATTTACGACCTCACTGACCACAGCAGCCCAGTTGTAGGGGGCAGGGAGAGGCAGGGAGAGGGGGTGGGGCTTGCTGTACCCAAACAGGGCAATGTCATGACATACCCCCCCTGGTGGTTTGGATCTTGTTTGTCCTGCAAGTTACAAATCAACATAAAATCATGACCACGTGATGTCCTGTTTGTAGATCATCGTTGCAGTCCCCTCTGGTGGTTGAACTTGGTAGGCTTCTCTGGAAGCTGCAAAGTACCCCAGGGAGGGCCAGGGGATGTCCTGGATGGTGATCGCCGTTGCGGTCCCCCCCACTCTGGTGGTTTACCTTGGTAGGCTCTCTGACAGCGGGCATGCCGCCACAAGGATGGGCCGTGGGTGTCCGGATTTGGGGTTGCCATTCCGGACCCGTCGCCTGGTCGTCATCCAGACTGGAAGATCTGGGCAGTAACTTAGGCAGATGTTAACAACGCACACACACTCATGAAATATATATAATTACAGCAGCCCAGTTGTAGGAGGCAGGGAGAGGCAGGGAGAGGGATGGGGCTTGCTGTACCCAAACAGAGCAACGTCATGACAGTACTATGGTGTTAAATGCTGAGCTGTAGTCAATGAACAGTATTCTTACATAGGTATTCCTCTTGTTCAGATGGGATAGGTTAGTGTGCAGTGTGATGGCGATTGCATCGTCAGTGGACCTATTGGAGCGGTAAGCAAATTGGAGTGGGTCTAGGGTTTCAGGTAGGGTGGAGATGATATTATCCTTGACTAGTCTCTCAAAGCACTTCATGATGACAGAAGTGAGTGCAATGGGGCGGTAGTCATTTTGTTCAGTTACCTTTGCTTTCTTGGGAACAGGAACAATGGTGGGCCTCTTGAAGCATGTGGGGACATTGATTGAATATGTCCGTAAACACACCAGCCAGCTGGTCTGCGCATGCTCTGAGGACGCTGCTAGGGATGCCGTCTGGACCGGCAGCCTTGCGAAGGTTAACACATTTAAATGTTTTACTCATGTTGGCCACGGAGAAGGAGAGCCCACAGGCTTTGGTAGTGGGCTGTGTCAGTGGCACTGTCAGTGGCTCCTCAAAGCAAGCAAATAAGTTGTTTAATTTGTCTGGGAGCAAGACGTTGATGTCCACGACGCGGCTGGGTTTCCCTTTGTAGTCCGTGATTGACTGTAGACCCTGCCACATACGTCTTTTGTTTGAGCCGTTGAATTGTGATCACGTTGCCTCTATACTGACGCTTAGCTTGTTTGATTGCCTTACGGAGGGAATAGCTGCACTCTTTTTATTCAGTCATGTTTCTAGTCATCTTGCCATGATTAAAATCGGTGGTTCGTGCTTTCCGTTTTGCGCGAATGCTGCCATCAATCCACGGTTTCTGGTTAGGAAAGGTTTTAATACTAGTGATGTTTTGGCTTACTTTGGTAAACTCATGGATACCAGTTTTGAATGAATAGGGCCCCCTAGTGGCACAGGAAAGAATTCTCCAAACTATACTTTTGACTGCCAAGCTACTTCTTGTCTCTCTCTCGACCCCAATTGTCTTGACACACACAGTGGTGTTAGGTGAATAGCCTTCAAAGTGACAATGGCCGATCAGGCGCAAATACCATGTGTCATATACTTCACTGCATCATTTTGCAGTGAGAGGCAAGATGACTTGAGTATTGCCACATCCCCAAAAGCCAATCCAACAGACTTGCCCTGCATCAAAATAAATGTATGACCTTCGCTGACAATTGGTTTTGATGTACCCGGGTGAGAGAAAGTGGTCACTTCAAAATCTCAAATCATTGTTACAAATGGTCAATTTATTCCAGTGTCACTTTGCTGGTTTTGACAGGATCCCCTATCAGGTAGCTACCATTTTCTGGACACAGGCTATATGCCCATTCAAGAGAGCAGATGCTTATCTCTGTTGATTTAGGGAGAAAATGACATTATCGGATCTGGCTTCTGGCCATTAAAACAGAATCTATTGGCGCTAATGATGATGTGGTTTTCTAGTTGTATTGGTTGCAACCTCCTAGGCAATTAATATGGCTATTGACTGAATGTGGTGTCAAAGATGCTAATGCTATCGTTAGCATCTGTTGTGGTTGTCTTGGGGAAAGACATTGGCTAGCTAGCTGCGTGTTCTGTCTCCATAGCCTACAGCCAGGTGGGTGTCCCATTGGGGAAGGCAATAGGTTAAATAAGGTTACAGTTAGCTATTTACCAATCCACAGACTGTAATGTTTGAGTCACATCCCACTGGGCACAGAGGTCAATTCAACATCTATTCCACGTTGGTTCAACGTCATTTCATTGAAATGCCGTGGAAACAACGTTGATTCAACCAGTGTGTGCCTCATTGAATAGCCCTGAGGTATTTTTGCAGCTAAACACAGACAGTCCACCTCAAAACCAATACATGGAGTAGTCTAAATTAGACTGTGTGTTGTGACTGTGCAGCACAGGATTTCATAACACCTTCCATTGCATCTCTTTCATTTGTTAGGGAGTGAGCACCATATTAATATGAATAATTTCTGCAAACTAATGACAGAGAAATGATTGTTCAGGGATTAGAAGCATTATTCCAATCATTCATATCTTAAAATCTCAGATCTGTTGAGCTCATTTCCAACTTTAAACACTGGACTGGAAATTCTACTTTGGGACACTTTGTTGCGCCCTGCTATTGAAATAGTGGTACAATTGTGGTCTTCTATACTCTATATCGTCTTTGCTTTTTTTATAGACCAGTAGGTGTAACCTAACATAGTATTGTCAAACTAAATAGTAGTGAAAACACTATTTTGCTTTTCAATGATTGGATTTATATAAAATATTCCAGTAATTTGGTAAAGAGACATCTGGTGTTCTATGGAATAAATGTCATCAATTAAATTTTCATTCATTGACTCATTTCAAAAAGGCTGTAGTTGGGTTATTGGGTTTGTGATCAAGGTGGAATATGCCTTCTGGGCCTTTGTTATTTGACATTTCCGAAGCATAAAAACCTGCCTACCTGAGGAGCACCATCAATATTGATACCCATAATGTTTACTTTAATTCAAAGTTCAGCCACTTGAGCAGCTAGCCCTTCATTACTTCACGCCTAATATCCAAATCTAAATTCTGGGGTTAGAACCTTGTGTCATGTCACAACAAACACTGGTGGCCAAAGGGGAATTGGCAAAAACTTCCCGTTCAACGTCCCATTCAAAATCAATCAATATCAAATCAAATGTTATTTGTCACATGCTTCGTAAACAACAGGTGTAGACTAACATTGAAAGCATATTTATGATTACTTTACCAACAGTTTAAAGTTAAAGATAAAAATGTAATCGCTCAAGGTGGGGTGAAACCTATGTATTGGGTTTGTACACTGAGTATTCAAAAAAGTAAGAACACATGATCATTCAAATCAAATTGTATCGGTCGCATACACATGTTTTGCTAATTATATTGTGGGTATAGCGAAATGCTTGAGTTCCTAGATCCAACAGTAAAGTAATATCTAACAATACACAACAATACACAAAAATCTAAAAGTAAAAGAATGGAATTTAGAAATATTTAAATATTAGGCCGAGCAATGTCGGAGTCTGGAGTATATACAGTACTACTCAAAAGTTTGGACATACCTACTCCTTCAAGGGTTTTTCCTTTATTTTTACTATTTTCTACATTGTAGAATAATAGTAAAGACATCAAAACTATGAAATAACACATATGGAATCATGTAGTAACAATTTTTTTTTAATACAAATCTAAATATATATTTTATATTTGAGATTCTTGTCACGGCTTCCCACGAAGTCGGTCCCTCTCCTTGTTCGGGCGAAGTTCGACGGTCGACGTCACCAGTCTTCTAGCCATCGCCGATCCACCTTTCATTTACCATTTGTTTTGTCTTGTCTTCCCACACACCTGGTTTCAATCCCATCAATTGCATGTTGTGTATTTAACCCTTTGTTCCCCACATGTCCTTGTCTGGTATTGTTTGATTGTAAGAGTTTGTGCTCGTTATGTCTGGCGTGCGAAGGGTTTCGTCCCATTGTATTTATTTATTGTTTTTGTTCACTGTGATTTTTTTATTATTAAACTGCACCGTTGTAACACAGTCTTTGCTCTCCTGCACCTGACTTCTCTGCTGCACGCATTTCAATTCTTCAAAGTAGCCACCCTCTGCCTTGACGACAAGCTTTGCACAAACTTGTTTTCACATTGTCATTATTTTATTTGTATTTTTTTATTTAACCTTTATTTAACTAGGCAAGTCAGTTAAGAACAAATTCTTATTTACAATGATGGCCTACCAAAACGCAAAAAGCCTCCTGCAGGGACGGGGCCCTGGGATTAAAAATAAAAAATAAACACAATATAAATATAGGACAAACACACATCACAACAAGAGAGACAACACTACATAAAGAGAGAACTAAGACAACAACATAGCAAGTCAGCAACACATGACAACACAACATAACAACAACATGGTAGCAGCACAAAACATGGTACAAACATTATTGGGCACAGACAACAGCCCAAAGGGAAGAAGGTAGAGACAACAATACATCACACAAGGCAGCCACAACTGTCAGTTAGTGTCCATGATTGAGTCTTTGAATGAAGAGATTGAAATAAATCTGTCCAGTTTGAGTGTTTGTTGCAGCTCGTTCTAGTTGCTAGCTGCAGCGAACTGAAAAGAGGAGCGACCCAGGGATGTGTGTGCTTTGGGGACCTTTAACAGATGTGACTGGCAGAACGGGTGTTGTATGTGGAGGATGAGGGCTGAAGTAAATATCTCAGATAGGGGGGATTGAGGCCTAAGAGGGTTTTATAAATAAGCATCAGCCTGTGGGTCTTGCGATGGGTATACAGAGATGACCAGTTTATACAGGAGCATAGAGTGCAGTGATGTGTCCTATAAGGAGCATTGGTGGTAAATCTGATGGCCGAATGGTAAAGAACATTTAGCCGCTCGAGAGCACCCTTACCTGCCGATCTATAAATGATGTCTCCGTAAACTAGCATGGGTAGGATGGTCATCTGAATCAGGGTTATTTCGGCAGCTGGGGTGAAAGAAGATCGATTACGATAGAGGAAACGAAGTCTAGATTTAACTTTAGCCTGCAGATTTGATATGTGCTGAGAGAAGGACAGTGCACCGTCTAGCCATACTCCCAAGTACTTGTATGAGGGGACTACCTCAAGCTCTAAACCCTCAGGGGTAGTAATAACACCTGTGGGAAGAGGGGCATTCTTCTTACCAAACCACATGACCTTTGTTTTGGAGGTGTTCAGAACAAGGTTAAGGGTCATTAAGGGAGACTGTGTAGATGTGTGAGAAAAAAATATTTAATCCATTTTGAATTCAGGCTGTAACACAAGAAAATGTGGAATAAGTCAAGGAATATGAATACTTTCTGAAGACTCCTTATGTACTGTATTCCTTTAATTGCAGGGGTCCCCAATTACATTCAGCCGTGAGCCAATTTTTCCTTGAGCGGGATGGTCTGGGGGCCCGAACCTGGTTATAAATAATTTATACACTGCAAATTGACTGCAAGAATCCGAAATAGATTAATTTAAAAAATTGTTTACATTGGGATACGATCACATACAGTATGCCTCTCCATTTATGCGTGGGAATATTTCCTAAATTAAAATCACTTTCAGCTCATTTCCTGCAGCTTTTACAGTATTTTATGTCCAAAAACGAAAAAACATATCTAAAAAATGTCATCTTTAACCATGTCCTGCCCTTCTCTTTGCAATGGGAAAATGGCATGGTAAGCCTCCACCATCCAAGGATCGAGGTGTTAGTGTGCTCACTGGCAGACTCACCATTAGATAGAATAGGCAATTGCCTCAGCCCTCACATCATTAAGGGGCCTCATGAGCTGGGCTTTAAAAATGTAAATAAAAAACTATTTTTATATTAACAGTTGAAGTCGGAAGACAACATACACCTTAGCGAAATACATTTAAACTCGGATTTTCACAATTCCTGACATTTAATCCTAAATATTGGCCCATTCCTCCTGACAGAGCTGGTGTAACTGAGTCGGGTTTGTAGGCATCCTAGCTCGCACATGCTTTTTCAGTTCTGCCCACAAATTTTCCATAGGTTTGAGGTCAGGGCTTTCTGATGGCCACTCCAGTACCTTGACTTTGTTGTTCTCAAGCCATTGTGCCACAACTTTGGAAGTATGCTTGGGGTCATTGTCCATTTGGAAGACCCATTTGCGACCAAGCTTTAACTTCCTGACTGATGTCTTGAGATGTTGCTTCAATATATCCACATAATTTTCCTGCTTCATAATGTCATCTATTTTGTGAAGTGCGTCAGTCCCTCCTGCAGCAAAGCACCCCCACAACATGATGCTGCCACCCCCATGCTTCACGGTTGGGATGGTGTTCTTCGGCTTGCAAGTCTCCCCCTTTTTCCTCCAAACATAACAATGGTCATTATGGCCAAACAGTTCTATTTTTGTTTCATCAGACCAGAGGACATTTCTCCAAAAAGTACAATCTTTGTCCCCATGTGCAGTTGCAAACCATAATGTGGCTATTTTTGATGGCTGGGAGCAGTGGCTTCTTCCTTGCTGAGCGGCCTTTCAGGTTATGTCGATATAGCACTCATTTTACTGTGGATATAGATACTTTTGTACCTGTTTCCTCCAGCATCTTCACAAGGTCCTTTGCTGTTGTTCTGGGATTGATTTGCACTTTTTGTGCCAAAGTACGTTCATCTCTAGGAGACAGAACGCATCTCCTTCCTGAGTGGTATGACAGCTGCGTGGTCCCATGGGGCTTATGATTGCATACTATTGTTTGTACAGATGAATGTGGTACCTTCAGGCGTTTGGAAATTGCTCCCAAGGATGAACCAGACTTGTGGAGGTCTACAATTTATTTTCTGAGGTCTTGGCTGATTTCTTTTGATTTTCCCATGATGTCAAGCAAAGAGGCACTGAGTTTGAAGGTAGGCCTTGAAATACATCCACAGGTACACCTCCAATTGACTCAAATTATGTCAATTAGCCTATCAGAAGCTTCTAAAGCCATGACATAATATTCTGGAATTTTCCAAGCTGTTTAAAGAAACAGTCAACTTAGTGTATGTAAACTTCTGACCCACTGGAATTGTGATGCAGTGAATTAAAAGTGAAATAATCTGTCTGTAAACAATTGTTGGAAAAATGACTTGTGTCATGCACAAAGTAGATGTCCTAACCGACTTGCCAAAACTATAGTTTGTTAACAAGAAATTTGTGGAGTGGTTGAAAAACGAGTTTTAATGACTCCAACCTAAGTGTATGTAAACTTACGACTTCAACTGTACCCTACTGTTCAAAAGTTTGGGGTCACTTAGAAATGTCATATTTTTTTTAAGAAAAGCTCATTTTTTTGTCCATTAAAATAACATCAAATTGTTTAGAAATACAGTGTAGACATTGTTAATGTTGTAAATAACTATTGTAGCTGGAAACGGCTGATTTTGTTAATGGAATATCTACATAGGTGTACAGAGGCCCATTATCAGCAACCATCACTCCTGTGTTCCAATGGCACGTTGTCACGTTCGTCGATGGAAGGATCGGACCAAGGTGCAGCGTGGTAGGCGTACGTCATAAATGTATTAAATGAACACCAAAAAACAAGAAAGATAAACGACACGTAAAGTTTTGTAGCGCTAACACAGCAACTATCGAAAAACAAGATCCCACAAACTAAGGTGGAAAAAAGGCTGCCTAAGTATGATCCCCAATCAGAGACAACGATAGACAGCTGCCTCTGATTGGGAAGCATACCCGGCCAACAAAGAAATAGAAAACATAGATTGCCCACCCTATTCACACCCTGACCTAACCAAATAGAGAATAAAAAGGATCTATAAGGTCAAGGCGTGACAGTTGTTTTAGCCAATCCAAGTTTATCATTTTAAAAGGCGAATTGATCATTAGAAAACCCTTCTGCAATTATGTTAGCAGAGCTGAAAACTGTTGTGCTGATTAAAGAAACAGTAAAACTGGCCTTAGACTAGTTGAGTATCTGGAGCATCAACATTTGTGGGTTTGATTACAGGCTCAAAATGGCCAGAAACAAAGACCTTTCTGTTGAAACTCGTCAGTCTCTTCTTGTTCGCACGCTATTGCATGCGAGAAATTGCCAAGAAACTGAAGATCTTGTACATAACTGTGTACTACTCCCTTCACAGAACAGAGCAAAATGGCTCTAACCAGAAGAGAAAGAGGAAAAGAGGAGTGGGAGGCCCCGGTGCACAATTGAGCAAGAGGACAAGTACATTAGAGTGTCTAGTTTGACAAACAGATGCCTCACAAGTCCTCAACTGGCAGCTTCATTACATAGTACCCGCAAAACACCAGTCTCAACGTTAACAGTGAGAGGCAACTCCAGGATGCTGGCCTTCCAGGCAGAGTTCCAAAGACAAAGCCATCTCAGACTGGCCAATAAAAAGAAAAGATTAAGATGGGCAAAGAACACAGACACTGGACAGAGGAACTCTCTGTAATTCGCACACTGCTCATCACTTTGTGAGAGTAAGGGGACACACAATAATACAGTAATTCAGAACTGGAGCACAACAGTTGAACAATAGCAATTTTTTCCCATTGGTATTGGGGTTGGTCACAAAAGGTCTCCTCGCCCAATGGATTTGAACCACATTACTGTTAGTTGCAGTTTGAACATACGCTAGTCATTGTAGGATTCATCCAAATTTGAAGTTCTATCCATACACTGAAGTTCAATTCCTTTAGCCGGCAAATCCACAGTGCCTCTTCCTTGAGTATAAATATTTTCACCTGCATCCTATCTGTAATGGAAACCCTCTTGTGGTGTTGTGTTTGGCAATACAGTATATTTTCTCCTCATTGGAAGAGAGCTAATACTAATCTAACACCCTTTAACATCTCTCTTATTGTAAAGGGAATTTCCAAGTAAACAGAAAGGAGAGCAGTCGTTGATAATGTCAGTCAAAAATCTATTCTGTTTATTACAAGTTGCAACAGGGAGACAAATCCAGATAAAAAGCTGAGAAAACAGGCCTTCTCTGAGAATGAACTACACAGCACCGACGGTTCTGTAAACACCAGCCCGAGAGGCTTGTAGGAAGTCACAACATCAGCTGATACAGAATCACACATTGTCACAAACACAAGCATTTTGCTACACCCGCAATAACATCTGCTAAGCATGTGTATGTGACCAATAAGATTTGATTTTGACATTGTCAGTGTGTCCTCGGTTCAGCCTGGCGTCAAACTTTAACCATTCAACACTGGCAGACATTTGATGCAGGCAGTTAAACTGGTTAAAGGTAGACACATCAGTACCAGTGGCCGTTGGTGACGTTTAGGATGAGGGAGGACGATCATTTTTATTCTTATTTCTATGACAGCATATTGGATGACTGCCATTTTATATTCCATTCCCTCAGCTCAATGTAACATCGATAGGTTTAGGCTAATACATGATACTCTAATTTCCCTATACCCATCATGAGGTTGCTACAACCTAGCTTTGAAATGAAAGGTTGCAGCGTACAGGTTGAGGGAAAAATTTGGAGTAATCAAGGTGACAGACAGTGACACATTCAATACCGCCTTGCACACCCTTCCCTGCATCTAGCTAATCTGGGGTGTAATCATTAGTCCAACAGATGCAAACAAGAGTTTTTATTGGACAAATTCAGGTATGTTTATGCCCGTTTCGTTACGTTTGCTTCCATTTAAGAAGCGTTTTTTCAATAGAATCGGCGGTATGATTATACACATGATCACACAAAAACACAGTTCACTTTCAGACCAGCCACATACAAACAGCATGAACATTTTGATCATTGATAGTTCCTTCTCGCATCTACACGCTCTCCTCCTCTCACCTTTTTCCTTTGCTTGTGGACTTCAGTGCACAACACATCAGCTGTCTGTGACCAGGCAAAAAAAACTTTCCAGGCCAAACCTTCATATCATAACTGCTAACCTCTACACACAGCCTACATTGCTGTAACTATATTAGCTAACGTCATAGTCTACATAGCTACTACAACTAACGCATTAGTAAACCTGCTACAGTCATGCAGTGCAGCGTACAGTCAGCAAGCAGTTTAGCAGTTACACCCGCGGGCCCCGGTGGCAATAAATTAATAAAACCAAAAGCCTTGACTTGGAAGAGTTCCAGTGTTGGATAGCCATAGCCAGCTAGCTACCATAGCATCCCTTTCTGTTTGAGCCAGGTATTTGAGTAGGCTAAACTAGCTAACTGCATTCACTAGCTAAGTGAGAGTGAAAAAATACAACTAAATATCTCTCTCTCTCTGTCTCTCACTCTCTCTGTCTCTCTCTCTTTATTTCGCTCTATCTATCTTGTTTCTCCTTCCTTTTTAAATGAGACATTTGTTCAAAACTGTTAAACTATTGTCTTTCTCTCTCTGAGTCAACTACTCACTGCATTTTATGAACTGCATGGCTAGCTAGCTGTAGCTTATTCTTTCAGACTAGATTCCTTCTCTGATCCTGGAAGGACAACATGTCAGTTCACACTGCAAGAGCTCTGATAGATTGGAGGAAGGTGTCATAATTACTGTGTAAGGGCCTCTCGAGTGGCGCAGCAGTCTAAGGCACTGCATCGCAGTGTTTGAGGCGTCACTACAGACCCGGGTTCGATCCCAGGCTGTGGCCGGCTGGGATTTCCCTGTACCATCGTGCTCTAGCAACTCCTTGTGGCGGGCCAGGTGCCTGCAAGCTGACTTGGTGGTGTTTCCTGGTGTTTTCTCTGACACATTGGTGCGGCTGGCTTCCGGGTTAAGCAAGTAGTGCGGCTTAGCAGGGTCATGTTTTGGAGGACGAATGGCTCTCGACCTTTGCCTCACCCGAGTCCATAGGGGAGTTGCAGCGATGGGACAAGACTGTAACTACCAATTGGGGAGAAAAAGAGGTAAAAGTACAAAATAATAATTACTGTCTATGGAAGGATGTGAGAATCAGTAGCCTCCTAGGTTCAATGTACCTTAGAGGAGGTCGGAAACTAGCTGTCCTAATACCATACAATCCCACATCTCTTCCTGTTGAAAGTCTTCCCACGATGCTCAGTGACAGTTATTAACACAGACCTTAGCGTAGTTTAGGAGGAAATTCTCTAGTCAACGTCTTGGATCCCTTTTGACTGAAAGGCCAGAAATATGCCCCGACAAACCAGGCTGTGTTGACAAATAATCTCAAACAAGCTTTAACTTCCTGACTGATGTCTTGAGATGTAGACCTTGAAATACATCCACAGGTACACCTCCAATTGACTCAAATGATGTCAATTGGCATATCAGAAGCTTCTAAAGCCATGACATGATTTTCTGGAATTTTCCGAGCTGTTTAATAAAGGCACAGTCAATTTAGTGTATGTAAACTTCTGACCCACTGGAATTGTGATACAGTGAATTATAAGTGAAATAATCTGTCTGTACACAGTTGTTGGAAAAATTACTTGCGTCATGCACAAAGTAGATGTCCTAACCGACTTGCCAAAATTATAATTTGTTAACAAGAAATTTGTGGAGTGGTTGAAAAACGAGTTTTAATGACTCCAACCTAAGTGTATGTAAACTTCTGACTTCAACTGTATGTAAAAAAAAAAATGATGTTGCATGAATACAACCAGTCATGGTGTTTTCATCTGATTGTAAAACAAATCACTTCCAAACGTAGGTTACCTTAGCACGTTAGCATCCGATCGACTGAAACAGCGATCGGATGGAGCCCTATTACAACAGAGATTACAATATGTAGCCCAACGTATCCGATGCGGTCTGGCAAAAAAGACAATGTCATACCATACTTTTTTGGTCCAGACAGCATCAGATACATGGTCTAGGCCCGCCCTAACGTACCTCCTGGCCCGCTGAGGCCCGCCCTGGCTGAGATCCCAGCCACTAGGTACCACTGTAAAGGACGTCACGCTTCTTGCTTAGCGAGTACCACTTCTTCCTGATTCGGCTCACACTGAGTCTCGAACCCAGGGTCTCTGCTTTGCTAGCACACGTGACCACCCTCACAAAAAGTCTTATCAGTCGCGTCGCATGGAGGCAGAAGTTTCACACATCCCCATGTGCTACACACGCACTAGAGTATCTAGCGTCCTGCCTAGCATATCTTTGTCTTTCATCATTTATTTATAAAAAGAGCAATCATTGTAATTTAGAATTCCATGAAGTGAGACGAGAAAAATTATTGTTGTCCATCAACAATGACAAGCCACCTGGGTCTGACAACTTGGATGGAAAATTACTGAGGATAATAGCGGATGATATTGCCACTCCTATTTGCCATATCTTCAATCAAAGCCTTCTAGAAAATGTGTGCCCTCAGTAAGTAAAGCCAGTGTGGCTATGTATGCGGATGACGCAACACTACTGACGTCAGCTACTACAGCGAGTGAAATCACTGCCACACCTAACAAAGAGATGCAGTTAGTTTCAGAATGGGTAGCAAGGAGTACATTTGTCCTAAATATGTAAAAAACTAGGAGCATTGTATTTGGGACAAATCATTCACGAAACCCTAAACCTCAACTGAATCTTGTAATAAATCATGTGGAAATTGAGCAAGTTGATGTGACTAAACTGCTTGGAGTAACCCTGGATTGTAAAATGTCATGGTCAAACCATGTTGATACAACAGCTAAGATGGGGAGAAGTCTGTTCATAATAAAACGTTGCTTTGCGTGTTTAACAACACTATCAACAAGGCAGGTCATACAGGCTCTAGTTTAGTCTCACCTGGACTACTGTTCAGTCATGTGGTCAAGTGCCACAAAGAGGGACCTCGGAAAATTACAATTGGCTCAGAACAGGGCAGCACGGCTGGCCCTTAAATGTACACGGAGAGCTAACGTTAATAATATGCATGTTTATTTTATTAATTTAACCCTTATTTTACCAGGTAAATTGACTGAGAACACATTCACAGCAATGACCTGGGGAATAGTTACAGGGGAGATGATTGAGCCAATTGTAAACTTGGGATGATTAGGTGACCATGATGGTATGAGGGCCTGATTGGGAATTTAGCCAGGACCCTAGCACACCCCTACTCTTAGGATAAGGGCCATGGGATCTTTGAGTGACCACAGAGAGTCAGGACACATCCGAAAGACAGCACCCTACACAGGGCAATGCCCTGAGGAATTGGGATATTTATTTAGACCAGAGGAAAGGGTGCCTCCTACTCCCCCTCCAACACCACTTCTTGCAGCATCTGGTCTCCTGTCCAGGGACTGACCAGGACCAACCCTGCTTAGCTTCAGAAGCAGCCAACAGGTCGTGAGATGCAGGGTGATATGCTGCTGGTGGTATGCTGCTGGCATGTAAATCTCTCATGAGAGATTGACTTCATCATTACTTGTTTTTGTAAGAAGTGTTGACATGCCTTGCCTAGTCCAGTCATCTAGCCCCCTCCACAAAATACAGCTGAGAGATCTTTAAAAAAATAATTATGATATAACATGGGCTTAAAAATGAAGTTTAGTAACTAAGAACTGGGAGCAGCACATTGGATGTCTTCCAAAGTAGCTATGTTATATTGAAATGTTAGGTGGCCAACTGTAAGTATCAATTGCACTGGTACATTAAGGGAGTATCATTTTGATTGGCTTATGGGACTTATCCTCATCATCCCCCTACTGAGTCATAATATAGTCCAGATGGTTAATTGGAGAGAATAATTATATCTTAACGGGACAAAATTAGGTTTTGAACGATTTGACAACTGAACATCAATCGCCTCGTGTTTCGCCCAGTATAAGGTTGAAATGTCAAGGCATAACTATGTTTCAAATGACATTGTTGGTCGTCATGGCATCCATTTGATACAGCTAATCCTGTATTACAACGTTGACCTTTCAACGACCTTTACTTCTAGGACAGATGTGTCCTAAACTAATCAATCCGTGAACCAGTCGTGTGTACATTGTGCAGAGCCACCAATTGGTTCCATCGAAGAATTATGTAAGCAATTTCTATTTTACTGAGAGGAACTAAAATCCTCCTATACTGGGTTTTCCATGTCGTCAATCGGATCAATGACTGAACTGGTTTAAATTTGGAAGAGAGAATGGAAAAACTTTCTCACTTCTAACATCATTATATCAGACCACAAACATTACTTTTCTGGCTCCATTTGGCTTCCAGTTTTCCTGGAAAAATCTCAACTCCTGATATTACTGGCTACGAAACAGGATGTGAGTAATATAGCTGCTATAAAGAATTTTAAAGCAATATTGAAGTTCTAATAATAGGCTACACATAAAGGAAGTCAATGATACTAGCACTGAATTAATGAGATCATTGCCGATGACACAACAGTGGTAGACATCGACAACGACGAGACCTGGCTGTGTGGTGCCAGGACATCAACCTCTCCCTCAACGTGATCAAGACAAAGGAGATGATTGTGGACTACAGGAAAAAGAGGACCGAGCACGCCGCCATTCTCATCGATGGGGCTTCAGTGGAGCAGGTTGAGAGCTTCAAGTTCCTTGGTGTCCACATCTCCAACAAACTAACATGGTCCAAGCACACCAAGACAGTCGTGAAGAGGGCACGACAAAACCTATTCCCCCTCAGGAGACTGAAAAGATTTGGCATGGGTCCTCAGATCCTCAAAAGTTTCTACAGCTGCACCATCGAGAGCATCCTGACTGGTTGCATCACTGCCTGTGTCACAACTTCCGCCAAAGTCGGCCCCTCTCCTTGTTCGGGCGGCGGTCGACGTCACTGGCTTTCTAGCCATCGCCGCTCCATTTTTCATTTTTCCATTTGTTTTGTCTTGTTCCCTGCACACCATGTTTTCATTCCCCAATCACACTACATGTATTTATTCCTCTGTTCCCCCTCATGTCTTTGTGTGAGATTGTTTTGTGTTACGTGTCTATGTTGAGGCGCTTTACTGGTATGCGTTTATTCCGTGTTTTATTTCATGAGGTATGTTCTTGTGTTTATACAATATTATTGTGACTGTTTGCGCGTTTGCACTTTTGCATTGGCTGGAGGTTTCGACGCAGTGGCGTCCGTCTGTTGGTTTCTACTGCCTCAATAAAGTGTGCGCCTGTTCACAACTCTCTGCTCTCTTGCACCTGACTCCGCTCCCAGTACGCACGCCGTTGACAGCCTGGTATGGCAACTGCTCGGCTCCGACCGCAAGGCACTACATAGGGTAGTGCGAAATGCCCAGTACATCACTGGCGCCAAGCTTCCTGCCATCCAGGACCTCTATACCAGGCGGTGTCAGAGGAAGGCCCTAAAAATTGTCAAAGACTCCAGCCACCCTAGTCATAGACTGTTCTCTCTGCTACCGCACGGCAAGCAGTACCTGAGCGCCAAGTCTAGGTCCAAGAGGCTTCTAAATAGCTTCTACCCCCAAGCCGTAAGACTTTTGAACAACTAATCTAATGGCTACGCAGACTATTTGCATTGCGCCCCCCACCCCCTTCCTTTACACCGCTGCTACTCTCTGTTGTTACCATGTATGCATAGTCACTTTAATAACTCTACCTACATGTACATATTTCCTCAACTAACCGGTGCCTCCACAGATTGACTCTGTGCCGGTACCCCCCTGTATATAGTCTCGCTATTGTTATTTTACTGCTGCTCTTTAATGAATTGTTACTTTTATTTCTTATTCTTATCCTTATGTTTTTTTTAAACTGCATTGTTGTTTAGGGGTGCGTAAGTAAGCATTTCAATATAAGGAATACCTGTTGAATTCGGTGCATGTGATTAGTAAAATGTGATTTGATTTGATCATTGAAAAAGCCTAAGCTATGCCTACGCATTCAAGTTGTTGCATTTGACTACACATCCTGCTGGTTCTGTGACCCAGTCACAGTTAATGATGTGTTGTGGTGGTTCCAGGCTCTGTTGTGCACTTATTGGTGCTTTCAAGAGGACTGGGAACGAGGTCAAATCATGACTTCAGTGATCTTCAGGTTGGAAAGTCAGAGCTCTAGAAAGATGCCTGAGTTTCCGACTTGGAATTCCGAGTTGGATAACCTTTCAAAACTATTTTTCCTTGTTCTCAGTTGTCCTGAAAGCACTGAAGTCGGAAGTCGGAGATTCCCAGTTCCCAGTTGTTTTGAAAGCAGCATATGAGTGCCATACGTTCATAGTCAACGAGCCTGCTGTTCGTTATCGAGCCTGATCGTCTCTCATTGCGTCACCCTCTCAGGGGACTCTCGGGGTACCTGCGTCATGCAGTCTTTGTTTGTGTGCAGTGGCTCAGTCTTGCTCACTGGCTGCAGGGCTTACGTGGTTTAGGCTACCAGCAGCCTGCATGGCTAAATGTTACATTTAATGGGGCTGCACATAGACACTTATCTTGAAAAAGCAAATAAGATGGGTTGTGTGGTTTATTTTTTGGGTACTGATAATATTGAGATGAATGAGTCTATGTCGGTTTCAGTGTGAACAGTAGACTACATTTAGAAATCTGGATCATATTCTTTGAAAAGGAATGGACACAATATTTGTGCAGTCAGTACTGAGAACTACCAATTGGACATGCATACAACAGTTAGATCACTAACATTTTGGAAGACACTTTTTAACAACAATCTAGTGTCATGTTCTGACACCTGACACCTCAGAGGCCTCCGTCATCCTAGAATGCCACCACTGCCTCTGTCCTCCCGGATCTCTACCCAGAACTCTCCTCTCGGATCTCTACCCAAAACTCTCCTCCCGGCTCTCTACCCAAAACTCACCTCTCGGCTCTCTACCCAAAACTCTCCTCTCGGATCTCTACCCAAAACTCTCCTCTCGGCTCTCTACCCAAAACTCGTCTCTCTCCCTAAAACTCTCCTCTCGGCTCTCTACCCAAAACTCTCCTCTTGGCTCTCTACCCAAAACTCTCCTCTCGCTCTCTCCCTAAAACTCCACCTCTCGGCTCTCTCCCTAAAACTCACTCTCGTCTCTCTCCCTAAAACTCTCCTCTCGGCTCTCACCCAAAACTCTCCTCTCGGCTCTCTACCCCTCAAAACTCATTTCGGCTTCTCTACACCCTTCTCCTCTCGGCTCTCTCCCTAAAACTCACCTCTCGGCTCTCTCCCTAAAACTCTCCTCTCGGCTCTCTCCCTAAAACTCTCCTCTCGGCTCTCTCCCTAAAACTCACCTCCTCGGCTCTCTCCCTAAAACTCCCTCTCGGCTCTCTCCCTAAAACTCTCCTCTCGGCTCTCTCCCTAAAATCTCCCCTCCCTCGGCTCTCTCCCTAAAAATCTCCTCTCGGCTCTCTCCCTAAAACTCACCTCTCGGCTCTCTCCCTAAAACTCACCTCTCCGGCTCTCTCCCTAAAACTCTCCTCTCGGCTCTCTCCCTAAAACTCTCCTCTCGGCTCTCTCCCTAAAACTCTCCTCTCGGCTCTCTCCCTAAAACTCACCTCTCGGCTCTCTCCCTAAAACTCACCTCCATTTACAAATTCAACACTGCCTGTGTCCTCCCGGCTCTCTCCTCAAAATTCACCTCCATGTACGACAGGCAAGCCCGCTTGGTCGCTCAATTGGCTCTAAGGGCATCAAACCATCACTGAAGCTGACACGCAGATATGACACATTCCCTTGACTTTGCAGTGAGTGTCCTAATAGATGTCATAGTAGAGGTTTTGGTGAGTTACAGGAAGTAGGGGCGGCAAACATTGGTCTCATTTTCTATTAGGCGTTAAACCAGGGTAACTACCAATGTATAACTTATGTCATTATTACCTTCTATCGAAGTAGGTACTTTTGTTTTACTATATCGTTTTTCCACAATGCTAATTTCCCACATTTTTTCAGGGAGGTTCTCTATGAATGGAACACAATACAAGGAATACAAATATGCCATTTTTTTAATCTTCTGAGAACACTTAATTAACTGTGACAAGTAGCTACCAGTATTTATATAAACATTTATTTTGCTTATATACAGTAGTTTTGAATGAAATATAATTAGGACCTTTGAGAAAAGCATCATTAGGTGTCATATTATCATTACTGATGGATGTTTATTGGATCTTAGTGGAGTCAAGTTATTTTCTAACCTTAAATCACTATTACAAATGTAAGAGTCATGAATTGGGTGTTTAAATGTCATGGTTCGTAGGACACAAGTTTCTCACCAATCACACTGGTCTTTAAAGAGCACTTAGGTGCGCTCATGTGAAACAAATGGTTCCTGGATTTAGTCTTAACAATGTAATCAACATAGTATGGCTTGTTCGGAGAAAAAAAAGCTGTTGGAGAGATGACTGAAGAACGAGAAACTTGCATATGTAAGGATTATTTACACCAGTGACATCACTGAGTGCTCTGTAAAAACACTTTCATGAGAAAATAATTAAAATTGGAATAACCATCAATAAAACATGGAAGTCTGTGGGTAAGGAGTTTGTGACCGACCGTTCATAAATGCCATACTATTTATTTAAGCAGGGAGTCATGCTGAGACCACGATCTCTTTTGCAGATGAGCCGTGCATGAACACAAAAACTACACTATACATACAGTATCTATATACACATCAATTACACAATATATAAAAACAGAAAGCAATGAAAGCAAAACACTTCAGTAAAAAGGCCCTCTAACTTCCGCCTGAATCCAGCCTGTATCACAACCGGCCGTGATTGGGAGTCCCATAGGGCGGCGCACAATTGGCCCAGCGTCATCCGGGTTTGGCCGGTGTAGGCCCTCATTGTAAATAAGAATCTGTTCTTAACTGACTTGCCTAGTTATATAAAGGCTGGAGGTTGAATGTTTGAAGGATGTTAAAAAGTTTGGGAACCATTGCTTTAGAACAGGTCAATAAAAAGGGTTGTGTTTCTTCTTATCCAACCAGTTAAGAACATCATTTATATCCAAAGAAGTAGCAGAGATGGTGCTATGACCGAGTCTGAAATCTGACTGGTGTACATTTAGAATACATTTCGTAGTTAAAAAGGATACATCTTACATAATACCAATTCTGTTCATAATCGTATGACATAATGAATAGACTTGGTTGACATTTGAGTAGTGTATCAGTGAGAACTCATGTGGGAGACGTTGTCTTTTGCTGAGCACAAACTGCAAGTCTATTTCAACCTAATCAGAGGTGTAAAACAGATCTCAGTCATTGACAGTTTTAGGTCAGATTTGAAAACAATATTTAAAAAATAATAATAATGTAGCATACCACTAGTTGTTCACCCCGATAACATTTAGGTAAATTTTTTCGTCAAATGGATTAGTATTGACTATACTTTAAAAACATAAGATAAAGTGTAAGTGACCCTTTATAAAACCAATAGAATCTCCACAAGACCTGTTTCACCTGACCCCAAACCTCCCAGGCACCCCTGCTTTGTTGCCAGGTGGATTCCCTCCCTTTCAGCTGCAAGAAGCCTTCAGCCCTCAGCCCAGGTGGGAATTTATATATATTTTTTCAGCCAGGAGGACACAGAGAGATAATCTCTGTGATTCTCTGTGGCTCCAGAAAGAAAGGGGGTAATTGTGGGAAAAGACTGGAAGAGACAAGCGATGACCTGTGAAGTCCCAACGGCGAGGCTTTGTGAACAATCCCCTTATCCATCCTCCAAAAGTGGCTGGTTACGACACCCCTGCGCTCCTCTTCAGTGACTCTGTCAAAGGAGCCTTCCTGTTAGTGTGGAGGCTCGGAACAACTGGCTGTCTGTGAGAGAAGCCTTACTATAATTCACTCAAAAGGAGTGTAACTACTATGCTACACACTTCTGAAATGGCTTAATACAATATCATACGGCAAAATGTACAATTCACAAGAGTTTAACTAGTAGGACCGGTACACATTCATAATTCAATGTTCACTGTGAATAACAGAGTATACTGCTATAACCTAAAGGGTATGGTAGTAATCACTATTTCCAACATTTAATATCATGTTATTGTTGGAAAATAGAGTGTGTTATTGCAAGTGGCTACACCTACTAGGGAAAGTCGAACAGTCTTCACCAAGGTAAGTGTGAACACTCCAAAATGGATTACAAAACTAGTTAGAGGTGTAGACATTCAAGTGGGATGAAACTTCGTCTCCTGTGGTTTTAGAGACAAGCTGTGATTCCTGACCAAGAGGTGAAAATGATTTTCAGAGAAAGTGACAGAGGAATGATAAAGAGGGAGGTGTGGGGTGTCACGGTAACAGAAGAGAGAGAAAGGGAGGGAAAACAGAAGAGAGAGAGAGAGATGGAGAGAGACGGGAAGACTGGGAGAAAGGGGAGAGACAGAGAGACAAAAAGCCAGAGTGGAATTTTTCTCTTTCAATGACTCATTTAAATTTGATGAACAATTAACTTTTTTAGTGTGACCAATTTTATTACATTTTTTGTAATTTCTTTCATTGCAGAGGTTACAGGTACAATATACAAATTCATATAACTTCATATTCAGTTGATTTCGCATTTATATGTGGGCTACCACTCAAATTTTAAATAAACATAAAAAATTAACACAAAGTATTGATCATTTTTTATCATATTACAGAGTTAAAAAGTAATAATAAATGTACTTAGAAGTTTCTCTCACCCCCCCCCCTAATCCCCCCCCCCCCCCCACAAACTTAAACATCCAAGGTTGCTTGGCAATCAAGGATGCTTTTCCATCCACCCTCCCACTCCTCCTCCCAGCGATCAGATTATTGCCCTGAATTATTCACTTTTATGAAAAAAGCACTTCTTTCATTCATTTACACAAAATTCCTACATTCACTTACAGCACCTTCGGGAAGTATTCAGACCCCTTGACTTTTTCCACATTTTGTTACGTTACAGGCTTACTCTAAAATGGATTAAATAAAAAAAGAAACTCAGCAATCTACACACAATAGGCCATAATGACAAAGCAAAAACAGTTTTTTTGAAATGTTTGCAAATTTATTCAAAATAAAAAACAGAAATACCTTATTTACATAAATGTTCAGACCCTTTGCTATGAGACATGAAATTAAGCTCAGGTGCATCCTGTTTCCATTGATCATCCATGAGATGGTTCTACAACTTGATTGGATTCCACCTGTGGTAAATTCAATTGATTGGAAGTGATTTGAAAAGGCACACACCAGTCTATATAAGGTCCCACAGTTGACAGTGCATGTCAGAGCAAAAACCAAGCCATGAGGTCGAAGGAATTGTCCGTAGAGCTCCAAGACAGGATTGTGTCGAGGCACAGATCTGGGGAAGGGTACCAAAAAATGTCTGCAGCATTGAAGGTCCCCAAGAACAGTGGCCTCCATCATTCTTAAATGGAAGAAGTTTGGAATCACCAAGACTCTTCCTAGAGCTGGCCGGCCAAACCCTCCCCTAACCCAGACGATGCTGGGCCAATTGTGTGCCGCCCTATGGGACTCCCGATCACGGCCGGTTATGATACAGCCCAGGATTGAACCAGGGTCTGTAGTGACACCTCTAGCACTGAGATGCAGTTCCTTAGACCGCTGCACCACTCGGGAGCCATCTAATTCAGCTGATCAAAGTCCTGGGGAGTTGCCTGGCCATAACCAGACTAGTTCAGCTGATCAAGGTCCTGGGCAGTTGTATACTTTTGTTTTAAAGGCCATCATCGATCCATTATTTCCGCGATTTTGCTCTTTTACTTTCACAAATACACTGCAACCATTTAATTTCAAATAACAGATTACCTTCAAATGAAAAGACCTGCGCAAATAATGAAATAATTTCACAACAACAGATGGGCTGATGCCTATTGCCCACCAGTGCATGCAATGGAGTCTTCCACATTTGCCAATCTGGACAAACATGCGTTGATGCTGGTAGTGTACGTATGCATAAGAAGCATTCCTCCTCTTCTGAACCAGTCTGGCCTTTCCACATTTCATCCCCTGGCCACTATGCCCCATCCTAAACTCTCTGCTTTTCATAAGGACCATTTGACAGGCAAGGATCTTATACATTTACTTACCCTCAACCTCTCCAAAGCTATTTTTTTAATAATTCAATTATGTGACCAGCACACTTATTTGACTGGGTCGTGAGTGTCGGAGCTAGTGAGCTAGCTAGCAGACAGACTGAGTAGGTGGCTGTCATTGCCTGACCTGGCTGACTGGCTCACTGTAATGAGCTCTTGGGCTGTAGAGAATTGTATTAACAGGATTAAAGAGGAGCTAGGTAATGAGGAGAAGAAACTTTCTGATGGGTCTGACCTCTGGCCTTAGAACACTGCTGGGCAAAGATGTTGCGGTGCCAAGAGCAAAGAGCTGCAGTGCACACTGAAGCAGCAAGCTCTCCAACTTCCACAGTACAGGCAGACCTCCAGACCATTGAAGTGGAAATCTTATAATTTGCAACCAAATGATGGAGAGTGGACAGTAGTGTATTATGCAGTGAGGAAAGAAAGCTATGGGATTCATGGAAAAAAATCAACAGACAATCATAGGGCTCTAATTAATAATGTATTGTTCTAAATGCACTTGTCATTCATTAAAATTTCATAATCAATCACGATGATGTCTTCATGTGGTGCGGATGTAATTTTCTATTATACATTGCCATTTAAAATCCCCTCTATTGCCAATATCCAGTGGAAACATATTCCACATTTCCAATATTAATATCCCATATTCCCAACTTTAAGCCCCAACTTTTTTGTTAACAAGGACATTGGTTGATTTGGAGAGGGTAGATAGGGTTGTTGGGTGGGAAGGGTCAGGAATTAGGGGTGTGGTGTCACATTGCTGACAATCCATTGATATGAGTATGATCTATTGGTATGCATGTGGATGTAACAGTAAACAAACCCACAGCATTGTGCACTGGACACAGCTCTTCTCCAGACAGACATCCAAGGTCCTTATTACGCGTCAGAAAGGTAGCCTGCAAAAAACAATACTACAAACCCATGCAATCCAATGTCTTTTGTTTCTTCTGTATCTAATCTAGACTATAATGTATGTGTCAAACTCATTCCAAGGAGGGCTGAGTGTTTGAGAGTTTTCAAGCCACCCTTGTACTTGATTGATAAATTAAGGTAACTAATTAGTAAGGAACTCCCCTCACCTAGTTGTTTAGGTCTTAATCGAAAGGAATAACCAGAAACCCTGCAGACACTCGGCCCTCCCTAATGGATCGTTTTCTGCTGGACAAAAGTAACAATGAATAGCAACATTTACAACAAGTTTAGGGTGGCCCTAATTGAGCATGTGATAAACAAAAAGTACAACAGCCGGTGCATTTGACCCGGCCAACCTCCAAACACAGACCAATTACTGTTTGGTATAGTGTAAACCGTAAAAAATGTTTTAACATACCGTACATGATCATAATGTGTGGGCTAGTGGACCAATCCAAAAAGCATTATCTTTTGGACACATAACTCACTTGTAACTTTGAAATTATAAAAATGATTGAATTAAATTGCGATAAAACTCAAACCAAATCCTTGGTTTTGTCTGGACCTGCAAGTGACACTATGAATTGACACTTAGTACTTCAAAATTTTTATATTTTTTATTATCAGAATGTGTGTGTAATATATTTTATAGTATTTGAATGTGTATGTAGTATATTTTATATTATTTGAATGTGTGTGTAATATATTTTCTGTTATTTGAATGTGTGTGTAATATATTTTCTATGATTAGAACGTGTGTGAGGCAACTTTAATTTCATTATCATATTCCTTCTCTGTGGTTTGGGATGATGTATATACTATTTACCATACGCAATTGCACGAAAGTTACCCACATTTTTGCATATCTATAGGTGGTGTTACTATAATGATTGTACTTTTTTCTCTACCTACAGACTCTGGAACATCCTTTGTATTACGTAAAAAAAAAACATACCTCAGTGCAAATAACACGCTGCGCTGAAATCTCGCGAGCTCTACCTCCCGTTTGGAACCCACCCTAAAGCGTTGCCTTACTGCAGTGTGTATATATGAGCGAGGCGAGGGTTGTTTTGGGAATCTCGGAAGAGTTGCGGCAAGGTCGATAGAGCATCCTACTCTTAAAAAACCCCATCACACCGCGGATTTTATTCGCTTTCGTACAAGTGTGCGGAAAGCTAGAGGACCGAGAGGCTATTTGGAGATTTCATCTCTTGATGAGTAGCGTTGGCTAGGGCTGAAAGTTGATGCCTTTTTTTAAATCTCTGAGAGCGTATACTGAGACAGCTAGCAAGCCATCCTTCTCCATTTGTAGCTCTGCATGTTTTGTGGTTGTGCTACCTTTTTGAGAGAGGCAGAAGTGGCATTCGGCTTTTTCTGAATTCGAAAGCACCGCGTTTCTCTGGGACCAACTATCCAGACGGTCTTCCACCACTTGGGCGGTACCAGGAGTGTGAGCTGACTACTTATATGTCGGAAAGAACCGGGGTTTAGAAGCAGTGTAGTTTTGCTATTGCACACGAGTTGTGCCGGACATTTAGCTAGGATTTTTTTCCCTTAAAGGTCCTTAATTCACCGGTAATATTTGCAATGTCGGCGCCATCCTCCTTGCCTCCCGCCCAGGGAGAGAACCCCGCGCCAGAAAATGAGGGTCTGGCCGTGGATACAGGTTTGAAGCCCGCCGGCCCGACACCCAGCTCGAGTCGGTTCCAGGTGGACCTGGTGGCTGAAGCAGCCGGTGCCGCTGATAAAACGCTCGCATCTGGCGATAAAGACGCTCCCGCCCCCGAAGGTTCGGAGCCAGCGGCGGGTGGCGAGGAGGCAAAGGGTCGGTTCCGGGTAGTGAACTTTGTGGATCCGAGTGGAGCAAGCCCACCAGAAGCAGTGCCCGCTGAAGGTTTCCAGAATGGAGACACCGTGATGAGTGAGGGCAGCCTACATTCTTCGACAGGAGGCCAACATCACTACCATTACGACACCCATACAAACACCTATTACCTAAGGACTTTTGGTCACAACACCATCGATGCCGTGCCGAACATCGATTTCTACCGGCAAACTGCTGCGCCTCTGGGGGACAAGCTGATAAGACCCACCCTTTCGGAGCTGCACGACGAGCTAGACAAAGTAAGCAAACTCATGGCTTTGACACGGATGCTAGCGCGTGCTAGGACAGAGCACACATGGGGCGCCACTGCTGCATCAACGTTCCAAGCTTGTGGGGCGTAAATTTGTTAGCTTTAGTTTCTGTATTTAGACCACGTTGTGGTCAGTGGCTCATTTTACAGTCTCATGTTCGTTTATTGTACTTGGTTAAAAGGATGGCTAGCTACATGCCTGTCATTAGCAACATTGGTGGGATGTCGGTGTGGAACAGAGGAACTGTGCGCATTCTTCAATAGAAACGCATGTGGATAGGCTCCACCACGTATTCATTGTACTTGAATGATGTCGTCACACATTATTTGTCAGTTTTACAAGCGCATAGAATGCATGGTTTCGGGTCACAAGAATGAAAGCTTTTGTCACAAAGTAGGAAATTGGAATCAGGAATTGACAAAATTACGTTTTACTTAGCAAAAAATATATTTGTTTACCTAGCTATGGCAAGTCATCGATATTTAGGTATATTTTGATAGTTCCCAACTGAGTAATATATTAGAGTAGCTAATATTTCCCGAATATGTCCAACAATTGTGCTCACGTGAGACCCCCACTAGGATGAAAACAACATTTATCTCGCAGCTCAGCTATCGGTTACACTGTATCTAACTAGGCCTACTTATAATCAGTCATTCTGGTAGAGCTATTATTTAAGTATTCTATTGGCGTTAGTTATGCAGTTGTATTCACATGATAGGTTGTTGACGTATATTTGCTTGGATACATTTTACTTGGCTTTTGATGTGGTCTGTAGACACCCGGACTTCCTGCTTTGTAACATGAGAAGTTTTCTGACCCAGTAGTCAAATAGTTCATCCCGTCCTAATTTAAATTAACTTACCTGATAATATTGGTTACAACTAAGTAATACAATTTCAGTGTCTAGTAGCTTATGGGTTTATCTAAGTACTGATGTAATCTTTTACACTTGACCATGACAAATCAATCCCAAGCACACTGGCCATTGACCACAATGTCAGCCCTTATATTTGGTCAGCAAATCTATGTAAATCCTGCTTTATTTAAAACTTGCCCCCATTAATAACCCCAACATAGCTCTCAATTCCAGAGCATTACTGCTAAGCATTGACACATTTCCCTGGCATTGAGATGGCATGCCAGTCCTGTGCTCTTCATATCGTTCTGTAAAACTTATTGGCGGATGAAAGAAAAACAACTGAAGGCCGGGTGCCATGTTGACATTCCATGGGCCATTATGTCTTGGAGGACTGGTAAGCAGGCGGGGGCGTTCCTGACTGACACATGGGCCATTATGTCTTGGAGGACTGGTAAGCAGGCGGGGGCGTTCCTGACTGACACATGGGCCATTATGTCTTGGAGGACTGGTAAGCAGGCGGGGGCGTTCCTGACTGACACATGGGAGGACGCTCAAGGTTAACTGGCAGCATGACCCCTCCCTTTATCCATTAGTCTTTGTCTAGGCTCCATATCTCCAGACATGAATTTCCACTTTTCGCCCATGTCTTCTCAATACCTACATTTTTTTGTAGTCTTTTTTGTTGTTGTAGTATTCTAATGGTGTCCATTCGAGCTGCCAGTAAGTATGGAGACCGTTCCCATATGGCTTTTATAACCACACGCCTTACAGCTTGTATGTAGAGAACATGGTTATGATATTGATAAGGCATGTGGGCTAATATATTTGGCATGATGAACTCATGAAGCGACAACCCTCTACATCAGGGCTGTCAAACTAATTCCATGGAGGTCCTAGTGTCTGCTGGTTTTTATTTTTTATTTTCAATTAAGCCCTAGACAACCAGGTGAGGAGAGTTCCTTACTAATTAGTGACCTTAATTTATCAATCAAGTACAAGAGAGGTGTGAAAAATCTGCAGGCACTCTACCATCTGTGGAATGAGTGACACGTGCTCTACATTTTAACTTTGACATACTGTATGTCCTTGAGGGCATTTGTGTGCTATGCTCTTGTGGCCTAATATAGGCTACACAATGAATAATGGTTCATTCTTACTCAAGACTGAGAATATTTTCTAGTCTTGTTACAATCGCCGCTTCAGTTTCCTACTATAGATCTGCGGTCGTCTCCTTATCCCAGCATATATCTCAGCAGCACAACACATTGCCATAGACATTTTGAGATCCAGACAGTTCCTGTTCGAATACATATTAAAGGAATGCATTAGTTATAATGTACACTGAACAAAAATATAACACAAAATGTAAAGTGTTTGTCTCATGTTTCATGAGCGGAAATAAAAGTTACCCGAAATTTTCCATATGCACAAAAAGCTTATTTCTAATTTTTTTTGCACTAATTTCTTTACATCCCTGCTAGTGAGCATTTTTCCTTTGCAAAGATAATGCATCCTTGACAGGTGTGGCATGTATGCAATTTTGTCACAACACAATGCCACAGATGTGAGGGAGTGTGCAATTGGCATGCTGACTGCAGGAATGTCCACCAGAGCTGTTGCCAGAAAAGGTAATGTTAATTTCTCTACCATAAGCCACCTCAACATCATTTTAGATAATTTGTCAGTACATCCAACTGTTCTCACAACCGCAGACCACGTGTAACCACGCCAGCCCAGGACCTCCACATCCGGCTTCTTCAGTTGCGGGATCGTCTGAGACCAGCCACCTGGACAGCTGATGAAACGGGGTTTGCACAACCAAATCATTTCTGCACAAACTGTCAGAAACCGTCTCAGGGAAGCTCATCTGCATGCTCATTGTCTTGACCTGACTGCAGTTTGGCATCGTGACTGACTTCTGGGGGCAAATGCTCACTTTTGATGGCCACTGGCACGCTGGAGAATTGTGCTTTTCACAGATTAATCCCGGTTTCAACTGTAACGGGCAGATGGCAGACAGTGTATGCCGTTGTGTAGGCGATCGATTTGTTGTGAACAGAGCGCCCCGTGGTGGGGTTATGTTATGGGGAAGCATAAACTACGGCCAACAAGCACAACTGCCTTTTATCGATGGCAATTTGAATGCACAGAGATGAGTGACGAGATCCCGAGGCCCATTGTTGTGCCATTCATCCACCAGCATCACCTCATGTTTTGACATAATGCACGGCCCCACGTCGTAAGTATCTGTACACATTTCCTGGAAGCTGAACATGCTCCAGTTCTTCCATGACCAGACATTTCACCCATTGAGCATGTTTGGGATGCTCTGGATTGACATGTACGACAGTTTCTGCCAATATCCAGCAACTTCAGCCATTGAGGAGGAGTGGGACAACATTCCACAGGCCACAATCAACAGGCTGATCAACTCTATGCGAAGGAGACGTCGCACTGCATGGGGCTAATGGTGGTCACACCAGATACTGACTGGTTTTCTGATCCACGCCCCTACTTTTTATTTTCTTTTCCTGAAGTATCTTGGACCACCATATGCATATCTGTATTTCCCAGTCTTGAAATCCATAGATTAGGGCCTAATTTAATTTAATTGACTGATTTCCTTATACAGTGGGGAGAACAAGTATTTGATACACTGCCGATTTTGCAGGTTTTCCTACTTACAAAGCATGTAGAGGTCTGTCATTTTTATCATAGGTACACTTCAACTGTGATAGACGGAATCTAAAACAAAAATCCAGAAAATCACATTGTATGATTTTTAAGTAATTAATTTGCATTTTATTGCATGACATAAGTATTTGATCACCTACCAACCAGTAAGAATTCCGGCTCTCACAGACCTGTTAGYTTTTCTTTAAGAAGCCCTCCTGTTCTCCACTCATTACCTGTATTAACTGCACCTGTTTGAACTCGTTACCTGTATAAAAGACACCTGTCCACACACTCAATCAAACAGACTCCAACCTCTCCACAATGGCCAAGACCAGAGAGCTGTATAAGGACATCAGGGATAAAATTGTAGACATGCAACAGGCTGGGATGGGCTACAGGACAATAGGCAAGCAGCTTGGTGAGAAGGAAACAACTGTTGGCGCAATTATTAGAAAATGGAAGAAGTTCAAGATGACGGTCAATCACCCTCGGTCTGGGGCTCCATGCAAGATTTCACCTCGTGGGGCATCAATGATCATGAGGAAGGTGAGGGATCAGCCCAGAACTACACGGCAGGACCTGGTCAATGACCTGAAGAGAGCTGGGACCACAGTCTCAAAGAAAACCATTAGTAACACACTACGCCGTCATGGATTAAAATCCTGCAGCGCACGCAAGGTCCCCCTGCTTAAGCCAGTGCATGTCCAGGCCCGTCTGAAGTTTGCCAATGACCATCTGGATGATCCAGAGGAGGAATGGGAGAAGGTCATGTGGTCTGATGAGACAAAAATAGAGCTTTTTGGTCTAACTCCACTCGCCGTGTTTGGAGGAAGAAGAAGTATGAGTACAACCCCAAGAACACCATCCCAACCGTGAAGCATGGAGGTGGAAACATCATTCTTTGGGGATGCTTTTCTGCAAAGGGGACAGGACGACTGCACCGTATTGAGGGGAGGATGGATGGGGCCATGTATCGCGAGATCTTGGCCAACAACCTCCTCTCAGTAAGAGCATTGAAGATGGGTCGTGGCTGGGTCTTCCAGCATGACAACGACACGAAGCACACAGCCATGGCAACTAAGGAGTGGCTCCGTAAGAAGCATCTCAAGGTCCTGGAGTGGCCTAGCCAGTCTCCAGACCTGAACCCAATAGAAAATCTTTGGAGGGAGCTGAAAGTCCGTATTGCCCAGCGACAGCCCCGAAACCTGAAGGATCTGGAGAAGATCTGTAGAAGATCTGTAGGGAGGAGTGGGCCAAAATCCGTGCTGCAGTGTGTGCAAACCTRGTCAAGAACTACAGGAAACGTATGATCTCTGTAATTGCAAACAAAGGTTTCTGTACCAAATATTAAGTTCTGCTTTTCTGATGTATCAAATACTTATGTCATGCAATAAAATGCAAATTAATTACTTAAAAATCATACAATGTGATTTTCTGGATTTTTGTTTTAGATTCCGTCTCTCATAGTTGAAGTGTACCTATGATAAAAATTACAGACCTCTACATGCTTTGTAAGTAGGAAAACCTGCAAAATCGGCAGTGTATCAAATACTTGTTCTCCCCACTGTATGAACTGTAACTCAGTAAAATCTTGAATTGTTGCGTTTTATATTTTTTGACAGTGTAGCTCATGTTTATAGTGTAGTCTAGTTTTTAGCCTTGTGTACATACTGTATGTGGATTGTGTAAATTCTGCGTGCATTTGGAAAGTATTCAGACCTCTTCCCTTTTTCCACATTTTGTTACGTTACAGCCTCATCCTAAAATTGATTTAAATTTAAAAAAAAATCCCCTTATCAATCTACACACAATACCCCATAATGACAAAGTGAAAATGGGTTTAGATTTTTTTGCGAATGAATTAAAAACAGATACCTTATTTACGTAAGTGTTCAGACCCTTTGCTATGAGACACGAAAATGAGGTCAGGTGCATCCTGTTTCCATTGATCATCCTTGATGTTTCTACAACTTGATTGGAGTCCACCTGTGGTAAATTCAATTGATTGGACATTATTTGGAAAGGCACACACCTGTGTATATACAGTTGAAGTCGTACGTTTACATACACTTAGGTTGGAGTCATTAAAACTCATTTTTCAACCACTCCACAAATGTCTTGTTAACAAACTATATGTTTGGCAAGTCGGTTAGGACATCTACTTTGTTCATGACACAAGTAATTTTTCCAACAATTGTTTACAGACAGATTATTTCACTTATAATTCACTGTATCACAATTCCAGTGGGTCAGAAGTTTACATACACTAAGTTGACTGTGCCTTTAAACAGCTTGGAGAATTCCAGAAAATGTCATGGCTTTAGAAGATAGGCTAATTGACATCATTTGAGTCAATTGGAGGTGTACCTGTGGATGTATTTCAAGGCCTACCTTCAAACTCAGTGCCTCTTTGCTTGACAGCATGGGAAAATCGTTCATCTGTAAAAACAATATTATGCAAGTATAAACACCATGGGACCATGCAGCCTTCATACCGCTCAGGAAGGAGACTCGTTCTGTCTCCTAGAGATGAACGTACTTTTGTGCGAAAAGTGCAAATCAATCCCAGAACAACAGCAAAGGACCTTTTGTGAAGATGGAGGTAACAAGTACAAAAGTATATATATCCACAGTAAAACGAGTCCTATATCGACATAACCTGAAAGGCCGCTCAGCAAGGAAGAAGCGACTGCTCCAACCACCACCATAAAAAAGCCAGACTACGGTTTGCAACTGGACATGTGGACGAAGATCGTACTTTTTGGTGAAATGTCCTCTGGTCTGATGAAACAAAATCAGAACTGTTTGCCCGTAATGACCATCATTATGTTTGGAGGGAAAAGGGGGAGGCTTGCAAGCCGAAGAACACCATCCCAACCGCGAAGCACGGGAGTGGCAGCATGTTGTGGGGCTGCTTTGCTGCAGGAGGGACTGGTGCACTTCACAAAAGAGATGGCATCATGAGGCAGGAAAATGATGTGGATATATTGAAGCAACATCTCAAGACATCAGTCAGGAAGTTAAAGCTTGGTCGCAAATGGGTCTTCCAAATGGACAATGGCCCCAAGCGTACTTCATAAAGTTGTGGCAAAATGGCTTAATGACAACAAAGACAAGGTATTGGCGTGGCTGTCATTAAGCCCTGACCTCAATCCTATAGAAAATTTGTGGGCAGAACTGAAAAAGCGTGTGCGAGCAAGGAGGCCTACAAACCTGACTCAGTTACACCAGCTCTGTCAGGAGGAATGGGCCAAAATGTATTGTGGGAAGCTTGTGCAAGGCTACCCAAAACGTTTGACCCAAGTTCAACAATTTAAAGGCAATGCTACCAAATAGTAATTGAGTGTATGTAAAACTTCTTATCCACTGGGAATGTGATGAAAGAAATAAAAGCTGAAATAAATCATTCTCTCTACTGTTATTGACATTTCACAACAGGGCCTTAGTCAGCACATTTTGTTTTAGATGTCACCATTTTTGTCCTGGATGCATCAGTTGAACATGTGCCATTTTTGGCCACATGCTTGCCTTTGTACACGAGCAGCTGTACATTGGCAGCTGTCAGTAACTGGACACTGGTAAAATGTACTGTGACGCATCTTGTTTTGCTATGACAATAAATATAGATGTCACTTTTTTTTCTGCATGCATGCATGCACGGAATGCTGAAGCTTAGCATTCACTGTCATGTAGAAAAATAGCAAAGTAAATCCAAAACCCTAGGCTCTTAGCTATCGATGGCGATCAAGAGGGTGACACGCTGTCCAGACATCCAAGTTTTTAATGAAAAGTAGTGTCCTATTGGTCCAAGGTCATGTAGTTGGCAGAGCAGCCCTATTGAATTCATTTTAGGACTAGTCAGGCACTATTAAACGTTATTTCATCACCTTAGAATGACTTGTGCTCATGGCGTTAACTGATACACATGGTTCAAAACACGAGGGCAGTTGCTGTAGTTGGCAGTTGCCCACATATCCTATATGTTCTAGTCAATCAATGTCAGTGTATTATGTATGTCTGTAACAGTGTGTCATATCTGATTTGTATTTTAATGTTTTAAGGAGTCCTGGAAGATTAGTCCAAATGAGGACTAAAAGAGAATAATCAAATCAATGACCCCTCATCCTCAACGCTAGATCATTGTTTTGCTCTATGCCACAGATGAAGCTTTCAAATGCAGTCTGTTCATTCTAGTTCCTTCAAGATCTCAACTAACATGGATTTGTTTTTTACATATGTTTTTTTCCCCTTTCATCAGTAGAGCGAACTAACGATGGAAATTGGAAATTCCATTGTGGAAATGGAAATTCCATTGTAGCTAATCGACCTGTGCCTGTGGACTTACACCTAAATCAATGAGTAAACCAAATAGCCATTGTTAGTGCTGATAAAAGTGGACTTGAGTGATAGCCTGCTAAAGTTACCTGGCCATTGCTGGGCACCCTGGCTCCGTTCCGCACACTAACTCTGTAACGAAACCAACGGCAGTTGCGAATTCCATTCAAATAAAATAAAAAGGGGCAGCATTTTACTGTGTTCTCATTGGGCCCTGAACCCGTTACCCGGCAGTAGCAGCATAAGCCGCATGAGACCCGTTATATTGACCAGCCAGAGGGGAAACCCTGACAGGACAGATTTATTCTGCGCCGGGCAGCCAAGCAGATTGTACTGAAATATTGATGTCTTCGCACTGCCACTACAGTGAGGGCACAAAGTCGACGAACAGGCCAGCTAACTTCCAACTCTAGTATGAGTCGGTAGTACTGTGTGCCTTCTTGGCCTTAGTGATGGGGAGCAGACATGTCTGCCTGTAAAGCCTAATTATATTTTTAATGCAATTTGAACATGTGAGACCCAGTAAAAAAGTGTGCGCAGCTCATGGTAAGCCTTTTGTATTAGCTAACCTTTTGTCAAAGTGTAATGCCTTTTGATGCAATGCCCTTATTGCTCCCATTACTACCTCTTGTGTGTTTCCAAAAACCAAGGAGTTCAAGTTGGGTACACTACAAAGTGTTTTGCTGCATATGCCATTGCTATCTGTTACAGGACAATGACAAACATATGTCCGCATGTTGCTTTTGTTCTCCTACATTCTTTGGATGGTGATGCCTAGTGGCGTTATTTTACTGTGTTCCCATTGGCTCATGTCGTTACACGCTGACCAATCCCTTCTTCTCTGGCAGCTAGCAAGCGTAGTGTGAAGTCTTGACCCGCTCTCTCTTTCTCTGTGGAGTGTTGGGTAGGCAGGGCCTCTCAATAACAAGAGGCCATATTAATAGGGAATTATTAAGAGACTGGTGTTTCTCCCTATAGACATTGTTGTGCTTTTCACTGGCTTAGCCCAGTCAACCAAACCCTTTTTAGTTATGTTTCCACTAACTCAAATAGGAAACGCTGGTGCTGGGGAAATGTGATGTGACACCCCACTCTTTTAATTAAATGTATGATAGGTAGCCTTTAAACATGAATCCTATTCTGAATGATTGGATAGTCTTACATTTTGACATGAAGCAGTCTGCTGAAATTACACTCCCCATAGCACATACTAGTTTAGTTGCGCTTCTCCAGTGAACTCATGTTGAGAAGGGGAACATGTTCCCTTGTTATTACACTTCTGTTGTACTGCTTTGAAGGATCTCCAGCTAATGTTACTTTCTTGTTAGGGACATTTTCTATTGGATGCAGTGAAAACACAATTGGTCATTTGGGGCTGAATTAAAGGGCTTTGCGTGGCAGATGTTTCCCAGCAGGTCAGGCATCACAAAAGCCCCCGTCTCCTAGCACTCATGTCCTTGGTCTCCATGGCGATGCCAGTCCTGTGGGCAGGGCTTACTGTCAACAGGTTGTCTCTTGTGGCCCTTTTCAGAGCAGGAGGCATGGAGATCAGGCTAGGTCTAATTAACTGATTGAGCTGGAAGTGACAATGTAGTGAGCATGCAATCCACAGCTAGGCTTTGCCCTCAATACTCACCATCAATCTCTCACACTTATGCACATTCTGTTGTTCAAAAGCGGAAGTTGTGTTCCGATGAAGATTTCACCTCAGTTGCCATTTCCTGTGTGCAATGTCACTAATTTCTTAGATCTAGGCTAGATCACATGTATCCAGATAAGCCCTCTTTGTTGAAGTCTTTTCATTATTGATAACCGGATATCAGTTGTAGCTTCTGGTCCCATGTGCTTGGAGCTCTATCACAACTGAGCATCAACGCTGGGAGCCTCCGCCTGCAATGGCAGAGGTCTGTCTGTCACTCACACTGGCGTGTTTGTGGTGACTTGTGAAAAAGTCCATCTGTCACCACGGGTTTACTGCAAATATTGGGGGGGTGCACCCTTCAAATTGAATAGGCCTGAGTTATGTCTGACTTCTACTGTAACCATAACAAGCCCAATGTTGTGTTACATTTGGATCCCGTGTCCCTGTCCAAATATTAAAACTGCACCCCATTAACCCCCATCGTTTTTGTTCTGGTACATTCCATTGTTATTAGTTCATTACACAGTCCGGTCTTACCAGTCTAAGCATGTCTTTTTTTGTTGTTGATAAAACAAAATGGATATAGTCTTTGTATCACCAACCACTGTATCAACCCTTCCTTTACAGGATTGTCAAGCAGGATTAATAGTTGAATGTTGTTTTGTAGCCAGGCTACCTGTAGCCTAGTTAGTTTCTTTGCAAGTAAACAAGGTCTGAGGTAAGACTTTGTTGCATCGTTTGTCGCAGTTAACCTCATGACGGCGTCCCCTTTTAACTAGCTTGCACAAGGGAGGCTCTGTGCAGTGGCCTGGCTAGGAACAACTCCACGTGGACTTGTTTATTCTCTCTCTCTCTCTCACTCTCTGCCTCTGCCTCTGCGCTGGTTGTTCTCAAGATTGTATGCAGTGTCAGAAACAGGAGAAGGAGCAGGCTTCTGGTCTGGCCTGCGAATGGAGAGGGAGGCCTTTATTCAGTTCTAGACTGTGTTGTGGGCCTGCAGCTTGTGTAATGTATACACGCCATTTGGCAGTCACTTGTAAGTGCTTGTGCGAATGTTCTTGTATGCGTATGGTTTCTCTCTTGCCCACGGTCATATCTATTAGTGTCAGTGTGAATGTCAGAAATTACTATTTACTATCCCTTCTTGGAGTAGGCCTACTCTCTGGGAAGGACATAAGATGGCACTGCTACACAGTCACAGATGGAGCAATGTATTCACTCCTTTTATGGACTAAATACTTCCGTACTGACAACTGGTATTTCTATGGCTAGGTTTCCTTGCAATTGGCGACAGCTTTTCATGTGAATATTCTAAAATCCGCATAGGCAATATTTCCATCGAACTGACTTGCAGATAAAAGGCTGTGCGTGATGACGTCATGCACATGAATAACTTTTTTAATTATATAAAAAACCATTTGAAAAAGTTAAATGGGTTTCCATTGCATTTTCAACTCTACTGATGGTTTTGTCAAAACATTTGTGTTTCTATAGCGATTGTGCCCACTCTGGTCTTGGACCATGTGCTCTATCCAACAGCTTGCTAATACAGTGCAGGGATAGCCTACTACATGATATTATGTACAAAAGAGTAAGATCATTTTAAGTTGTCAAACTGCAGCCAAGCATTGATCTTCATGCCACCAAAATAAGACTGTATTTATTGGAAAGGAGCATCAAGCTCATCACTGCACTTTCACCACCTTGTAAAGTTCATGACTTTATTTTTCTCTGTAGCCTAATAGACTGTGTGTTTTCCCAAGTCATAGTGGAAGGACCAAGCAACATATCATCACGTCACTCCAAGTTTATTTCCATATGATGAGTTTAATATAGAAATATTTGCTCATAAAGGTGTTTCTGCTGCCACTCTCTCATAATACATTTGACAGACACAAAAATGATCCACCTCGTCTAGTGTATTTTTTGTTTTGTCGACATTTGGAAAGTTTCCAGACAAGTTTGGTGTTTCCGTCAGGCCTGTCGTGACATTTATCCAACGTGTACTTTACTCCCATAAAAAGGTTGGATGGAAACCTGGTTGGTGAGTGTAAAATATTCGCGCTATCTTTAATAGAAGACTTGTGGCTAGTTCTTATTTGCTGAATAGTAGCCCTCGACATGACCACTGATAGGCCACATTCTTATCACATGACTTCTCAGAACATTTCCTTCGGGACAAAACACCTTCACGTAAACATATTTCCTGTCGCCTGCTATTACATATAGCATCAGAACCGATGACTGACTGATTCGCTGCTTGCCATGGCCACATGCTATCATCAGTATTGGTGACTTTTGAATGGTATACAACTTTTTCCCTTCATGCTGCATCTTCAAGAAGTCTCTCTCTCATGACCGACCGTCCTTAGACCTACATAACAGGTTTATTTATTTTTTGCACGTTGAACTGTAAAGTTGGGAAAAAAATTTGGCTATTGGGCTAACAGTAATGGCTTTTTAGGATATTTTTTTTTCTTTTTCTATGTCTCGCTTTCTCTGGGTCTCTGAGAACCATTTTAGATGCCACGGAGTACCCCACTTCATTCATTATTCATCTCCCATGTTCAAACTCTCTGGGAGTCGAACCCAGGGCTCTTAGTGTGTCGTACTAATGGAACTGCAATGGCCTGCCTTGTGTTGCTGCTGGCTGTTGCCTTTTGAATTGTGTTGAATTACCGCTTGGATCACCACAGTGAAACCGGTGACGAGTGAGTCCCCCGCAACAATGAGGGGCTTTGTTGCTAAGCGAGGTAGTCCCATCAGTAGAAGTGAAAGACTGGCTCAGGCGTTCTCGTTTGGCGGATTTGATGAAATAAAAAAACAAGCTAATCTCATTTTATATATATTGCTTTGAAGAATAAAGGTATCGGTCAGATATTGCAAACAACTTAAACCTACATTTTTGTTTTTTACCTTAATTTTTGTTTTGGCTGTTACAGCCTCAAACAACCAACCAACTTTTCGCCAGGTACGAAAGAACATCTTCTTTTGACCTCCGTTTGTTCTTAGACTAACTTTTCAACACGCTAGAAACCTCAACCAAGCCCATGGCACCTGCCACGTGTATTTTGTATGTCACCCCCCCTCCCCTCACTACTCAAATGAACAGCATGTGACCCCGCAAAGCAACAATGATCTTATCATAAATGCACAGCTGGCTGATAGACAGAGTCCACATGACAATCAGCTGCAGCCTGCTACTGCTAGTAAACATGGTCTCCTTTTCTTTCCATCCCAACCCTGTTTGGTCCCTTTTTTTTATTCACACTCCCATAGACCACTGCTGGATTGTACTAGCAGCTCTGTGTGTGGGAGAGCGCTGCCTCAGTGTGTGGTTCACCAACTGTGGCCAGTTTAGTAACTATATGTTTGTGTGCTGCTACAGGCTTTCACTCCTTCACTCCACTTTGCGTTGCATGTCAACTGGTCTTTCTTTGCCTTTTGGGTTAACCACTGGCCAGTCATGAGTACCCTCCTCCCATCGTGGTTTGATTGGAGGGCAATTCCACTGTAACGGAATTACACTGCGACTCAGATTTTTCACTTTAAAATGTATACCAAACAAAAAACATTTGATTTCTAAGTTTAACAAACCATAGAACTCTATGAACAAGGACTACTTAACCATTTTGAATTTCATAAAAACACATTTGCAGGAAGAACTGTGCAGATACAAAGTTTTGTAACAGAATAAAATTATTTATCAAACTTTGCATCTGCATTTTTTCCAGTAAATGTTTGAACAATTTACACAGTAAATAAATAAAAAGTTGTCATTGTGTGGAGATTTTGTGTGTTCAACTTTTTTAATTCAATCGGAGCCATCATCGGTCCCAGACCTCAAAAATTATGCCGATTTATATGGGAAGATGGTGTGATTTCAGATTTTTTACAAGGAAAAAAAGCTTGTATTGCAGTTTGTCTCCACACTTTTGTCTGTATGCGTCATTCAGTCGCTGTAAGTGGGTGCACATATTACATATGGTTTCCATTGATTTCATCAGTGTTTCTTTCGGCAATGCAGCTGGGATGTATTTGGGCTGTGCGACCATATATGGGTAGTCTAGCACAATTTGATGCTGTACTTGGGCACAAATAAGCCAGATCCCGTGTGTGTGTGTACGCTCATGTGGAAGGGTGCAAATAAACATGAACAGGAAGCCTGCCCATTTTAATCAACGCTGTCATCTGTCACTGGGTCACAACATGGAGGGGCTTGAGTTTGGTGACGTCATTGATCCTAATGGATCCAGGATGCTCCCAGAGCCCCTTGAAGAGCTCCAGTGTCCTGTTGGTCATCAATTATACTACTTTGATGATCCCGGCTTTCTCCCTCCGTGGGGAGACTATATAGGCAGTGGCCACCGTTACAACTCGACATTCACTGACCTCTGAGCGTCTAGTTATCTAGATCTTTTAATTCCGAAAAAAAGTGCACTTGTCAACAGCTGTATATACCTGTGGTATGCCGACTGCTAATTGCACTCTATAGACAAAGGTCTTATTATGAATGGGAGGAAAGATGGCGGGCGATCTTAACCCCAGCTCAAGGTAAAACCTTATGAGTGGGCCAGTTACAGGGGTTTGGACAGGTTTCATTTTCATTATTGGGCAGGTATGAGAGGAAAGGTGCTCATTTCCTGTTTAGAAATGAGCTCACCCTTGCATAAGGGTCACCTATAAAACGCAACCCAACAAAGCTGCCTGTTTAGCAGAGCCAAATTGGAACCTGGGTTGTGATGCAGGCAGTCGCTATTTTGTTCCGTGATGCCATTTGGGATTGCAGTGGGGGGAACGGGCTGTTCCAAGAAGACTGATATTAATTGGAGTGTTATTTGTTTTTTGATTAGAGGTGTTGCGTCAATTGTTGGAAACCTGCTAACCCACAGGAGAGAACAGCGTTTATTATAAAACATGTTCTATTGCCAGATTCCTTTGTGGATTTCATATGTCTACAAGGCCTAGCCCTGTATCCTATTGTTGGCTGTTTGCACACACAATTGTTCTCTATTGATTTTATTTTCATTCGTTATTCAAGTCTTTCTTTTTCCTGAGGTCAATTTTGCTTGGTGTGAAATCGGATCGCTCTCGTCATTTTTTTATTTTTTTGGGGGAGGCCATCTTCTCCTTGGCTGATCCAACTACAGTTTCCTTTGCCCAGCTAATGCTTTGGCATTGTTGTGGAACTCTGCTCTTTGTGTTACTTCACCCACGTAGATAATGTTCTCTGACTCGTTCTGTGCCGTCTGCTCTCCAGTGGTGTGAGTTTCGGAAGCGTTGGCTCTCGCTGGCACACCGAGCAGATTCTGTAGAATTCAATACTGCTTTGCCCACTTATTTTATTACCGCTCAAAATGTGCCAAGACTTAATGCTGTTTTAACAGGAACATTTGAATCTCTTTATATGATTTTGAATGAATAAATAACAGATGGGGTACAGAAGCGACATGGGAACAGAAGCTGGTCCATGTTTTAACTCCTAGTACCCAGTTCTCTTCCATCCCAGCATTTCCTCTGTAGACATGAACAGCTCGTCTGTACACTATCAGGTCTTACTACCAGGTACACAGCAGTCCGAGCATGTCAGCTGACTGACGCTCACAGGAGCTGCCAGTGGGCTACTGTCTTGAAGCATCCACCGGTAACAAGGTGATAGTCATAAACCCCGGGGAAGAAGTAAAGCACTTTTTATGTATGTTTTTTGAGGAGATTGTCGGAAGTACAATATCAGTTCTCAGCCTCTCCTCAGGCAGTATGTGAGCTACCCTGGTCTCGCTCTTTAGCTCGAAGCAGAGTCTGGTGTCCCTGCCAGGGAGCAAAATGTGGTGTAATAAAAATTCCTATTCAGTCCATCTACACACACGCACACGTTTTTTTTTTGTCTCTGTAGTTGGTCCAAATTGCCTCTACTTTGTGTAATTCACTGTTGACATCAGATCTCTGTTCTCAAGCCAGAGCAATACAAATGGGTAGACAGAAACATATCTAGACACCGTTTGTAGTCAAATGCAATTGTTAACTTCATCCCTAATGTTTTATGTAGGTAATGTTTCACTTGGAAGTAAGCATACAACTAGACAATGCTAAATGAAAGATGGAAAGCATGGATTTCCACAAACAATTTTAGGGTCATTGGTCCCTAGATCACTTTTTAATTATTGCCTTTTGGGTAGGGCTACACGATATGGGCAAAAAAATCTATTTATAGATGAACTGTTGGAATCATAGAAGGATTTTATATTAAGAAGCAAAGTGGAAAGCGTTTGACCTAACAGAACAACATCTAACAGAGGAGAAGGAACTGCGCTGCTTGAGTGACGGGGTGGGGCTTGGGAGGGGGGGGGGAGAAGGAGCAAACCATAAAAACGGTTGTTACACGTGGCTAAGTGTTTCAAGATATTGCATGCAATATGGATCTCTTGCGATATGGATATTGCTCATGTCAATATTGTGAATTGTACTAATTGTGCAGCCCTACCTTTTGGACCCTCATACTTCCCTTGATACCTGACTGCGGGTGACTCCTTTTATTTGTTATAAAATAAAAATGTACCCCCTTTTTCTCCCCAATTTTTCCTGATTTCAATCTTGTCTCATCGCTGCAACTCCCCAACCAGCTCGGGAGATGCGAAGGTCAAGTCATGCGTCCTTTGAAACATGCCCCGCCAAACCGCACTTCTTAACACCCGCCCGCTTAACCGGAAGCAACCCGCACCAATGTGTCGGAGGAAACAACAACGTTCAACTGACGACCGGAGTCAGCCTGTAGGCGGCCGGCCGGCCACGAGTCGCTAGATCATGATGAGCCAAGTAAATCCCCCCCGGCCAAACTCCCCTAACCTGGATGACGCTGGGCCAATTGTGCGCCGCCCTATGGGATCAAACCCCAGGCTGTAGTGACGCCGCAACACTGCAATGCCTTAGACCGCTGCGGCACTCGGGAGGCCCGGTGACTATCCTTTTAATCTGCCATTGGCGTGACTGTTCCAGACCTTATAGATTATTGTTAACCTTTTTGAGTGGACATGAAACAAACAACTAATGAAGTAAACCAAAGGGCGGCTTATTACAAGATCCAAGCTCCTTATCTGTCAACTGGAGGGGGGAACATTATGCCTCCAATGACCTCAATCTTCCCTACCAAAACAGTAGAAGCGGAACTGATTTGGCCAAGCTTGGACTCTGAGCTTTTGTGTCACAATTCCAAGTCACGAAAACACTTTGTCCACGGTGTCACACTACAGGCAGTGTGTTTGCCATTCATCAAACCAGTTGGCTCATAATAGTGATTGAGTACTACTTTACATGGATGACTGAAATTAATTACCCCGTAAAATATTAGACTGATCAAATGTAAAAAAATATATATATAAATGCACTTGTCTTTTCTTACTAACACTGAATTTTCTGGTAACTACTTTGATGGAAAATATACTTGCTACAACTGTGATATGTGGTTGTGTCACCTAGATACTCTACGTCACTATGTATTCCATTTTGAATTTAGACTAACACGACAAAATGTTGAATAAGTCAAGGGGTATGAATGCTTTCTGAAGGCACCGTACATCTTGCACTGTGGAATGAGGAAGTTGGCCTAACATGCTGACTAGACTGGACACGCGAGTGCGTCCGCTCATCGCGAATGTTTGATTTTTATTCCTCCACACCAGATGAGATTTAAGGACACTCAGGTTAAAATATCAAAACGAACTCTGAACCAACTATATTAATTTAAGGATAGGTCAAAACTTGCCATTGCTAGCTTATTTGTTCTGGGATATAAACATTGAGGTGTTGTTTTTACCTGAATTGCACAAGGTCCTTTTTCTGGATCTTTGTAGAGTTTTGACCAATTGTGTGTGCTGTACTCCGACAATGAATCCACAGATAAAAGGGGAAACCTAGTTAGTTTCTAGTCATCGCTCCTCTAGTCTTCTTCTGTGGACTTTATGCTGGATGGCAACCAACTTTTTAAGGTGCATTACCGCCACTGACTGGAGTGTGGACCTCGGTTAATCTTTCAATCACCCACGTGGGTATATGCTTCTAAAAACCAATGAGGAGATGGAAGAGGCGAGACTTGCAGCATGTCAAGCGTCCAAAATAGAACCAAGTTCAATTTTAGCACCTGGCTATGCAGACGCTCGTGAGCAGTTTGGATAAAATGATTAACATGTTTGTAATACATTTATTTTGCAACGCTCACCCACGCAACATGGGCAGTGTGGTCAGCTTGTAAGGCGTGCCCATAAATCTCAATCCACTGGGCTTAAAAATAGATCAGGGCAGGGAATTTGACAAGACCAAGAGGGTTTACACCATGAACATACTACTACCAAGATTGTATTTGTTTGACGCTCAATCCGCTTGTCTTGAGTTAAGATTCATGGTCTAGATGGCATTACGATTGTTGGTTTGCTTTCGGAGAGAATATAATTTATCCCCTTCAGTCCCAAGAGCATCCATCTTGTGTGTAATTCATCCCCTTCAGTCCCATGTAAAAGCATCCCATCTGGGGTGTACTCTTGAATACTTGCTTATCAGTGGTTGAGTCATGGCAGGGCTCTACAGTGCTACTATTTTGGTCACATATGCTCCTAAATATTTTGCTGTGCTACCTGGAATTTTAATTTGGAAGCACCAGTGCCCCCTAGAAGAAGAGAAAAATCACCAAGATGATAACATTTAGTGGAACAGAAGGAAAGGAAAAGGGAGAGCTTCTTCTGGATATGTGCTTCAAAAGTAGCTAGGATTCTTATAGGCCCAATGTAGTCTACATCTTAAAAATATTTTTTTATGGAGCACCTTTACCCTGTGTTTTGTAATTGCTGCCAATTATTTTTTCATTGTGCTCCTACATTTTTCAATGTAGGAGCACATATGCTACATTTCAGTGAAGAGCTCTGCATAGGGAGGTATGTGTGGCCCTGTGTTCACGTGAGAAAGGGCCTCCTGTGGTGCCCCAGACCTGAGAGGTCAACTAGCTCATTTGTGGTGGGACAGAGGTTAGTATTTTCTCTTCTCTGGGCAGGATGAAGTTACTGTCAAATTCTCCCTCCAAAAAGAAGCCTAGCTGAGCCACTCCCTGGAGTTACGCAAGAGCAGCAGACCTTGATTACTATGTTGCATAATGGCCCCAATAACATGACCCAGTCTCACTTTTTTTATTTTTTTTATGAACACTGTCCGTCACCCAGCTGTTCATGCCACTGATGCCAAAAAACAGATTACTGTTTATCTTTCATTAATGGGCAGGCATGGGCATCACTGTGACATGCAAATGGATGCTGCTACCTCTGGTTTCCAAGCAACATGGGTAATGCACCATCCTTTAGGCATATAAGTTTGTTTAAATATCACTCCTTGGCTAGGTCTTTGGCCTGGCCAGAAAGCTATCCTTTTAAATGTGGTTGCTGCCTTTCCTTAGATGAGAACATTCAGTTTTAATGTTGCTATTTACAACCTTTTCACACCTCTATCATCGAGCAGCACTTGATTTTGGGGAAATAGTTGCTTTGACCTCACGGTCCTCCCTTTTGAGATTTTTAGGCTGTTATAGCTTCAACTCCCTTGACCCAGCGATCATGCGCCTTAATCCCTTGATATTTTCTTCCCTTGGTAACTAGCTAGCTAGCTACCAAAATAAATCCGCAGCATACACAAACACGCACTGTAGTAAGAATACCAGGAAAAACATGCTGTTCATATCAGAGCACCCAAGGGAGAGCTTGCCCATTTAAAAAAATAAAGAAATAACGGCCATGTGTGAAGGAATTAGATTTTCCTCTGTTTCTCCATAAATACTCAAGGGGAAATAGGGAGGGAGGAAGCGAATGAGAGCACAGAACAAACTTTACCCAGTCTGTCATGGGAATTAAACATGTATTGAAGGTTTAAGGAGTCAGAGTTCAGATTCACAAACACTAATTCAGTAAATTGTCACCTTCAATCTGGTTTCTATAAATAGGCCTACCCCGCCAATCTATACAAATATAATTGTCTCTAGTGTTGATACACTGTTGTATTCTGTTGCTATCTGATGACTTCCTTTTGACCCAGCTTTGTTTCTACAAGGGAGTCAAAACCCCTGGGGGATTCCAGTGATACAGTATTACTTTGCTAGCCTGGTCCCAGATCTGTTTCTGTTGTCTTGTCAACAGATCTGGGACCAGGCTATCACTTTGCCAGTGGTTTTTGACACGCTCTTGGGGGAATGTAAAACAAGAAGCCTTAACCTAAACAACTGTATGTGATAAACCAGTAAGAGGAATAAATAAAATATGTAGGACTGTCCCCGACCCCAAAAAATGAATTATTGGTTCGACCAATCGATTTGTAAAAATGTTTGTATTTTTCCATATAGACACATCCTATATGTTCAGTCAAATCAACTATATGCACTGAGCTTGTCGGATGCTTTAAGTGCACTGTTTGTGTGCCTTTTAATTATTTGATAAATGTTCCCTTATTTTGTTCATCACTGAGCAAATTTCAGGTCTGCTGAGCGCAAACTTGAACGTTGTGAAAATTTACTGTGAACATTGAGGCTGTACCGGCTTTAAGTTAGCCACAGTAGCCTACTTAAAACTATTTGATCATAATGTAGGCCTACCATCAAAAACAATGAAGAAAATCCCATAACATTTTAACATGGAAAGAGCTGTTCTATCATTCCACCTACAGTAGCAGTCAATGTGTGGTGTTCAATGTAGGCCTACATTCCATGAGACTTTTGGGGGGAAAAACATGTAGGGCTTGACATTAACCTGTTTATCCACTTGACCTTCAGACAAGAAGGTGACTGAAAATGCTGTTTGATGCAAGAAACAGCCATACAAAATAAAATAGTCTTGGCATGCTAGTGTGCAGCTTAGAGGGAACATTGCACACACATGACTAGAGGGAGTACGACCGCAATTAATTTGATTGTGTAGGGCCGGGCTCAGACTTGCCGCTCTGTGTTAAAAAATAAAATGATAATAATAGACAGCCAGTGACTGTGACTAGCACCCGTTGTCTCGCTCGCTCTTCCTGCTGCAGCGACCACCACAGACCATCAGTGTTTATCGCGCTGTCCATGTTGCTAAACCTGCAACATAATTACAGCCATTTCTGACTGAAAAGTTCTGTTACCGAAATCCCTAATTTAAGGAAAACATTCCCACAACCCCTGCTCTCTTTGTGACACGTATGCATCGCATGCATGTGACCAATAGAGCCTGACCTATAGCATATTATTATATCACATAACCAATTTATTGATATCAAACACCGTAACACGTGACAGCAAAATGGATGCAGAGGACGTGCCAAATAAAATGAACTAGAAACGCGGGAATGTTTACTGGTTGCTCAGGAGGTAAAGGGCAAGTCAGATGTGTGGAATAAATTTGACTAGTTTTGGAAAATACTGGAGCTCAAGAAAAAGGTAAGGCGCTGCATATTATGTGTGCCAAACCGGTGCTGTTAGATTACAATATCATTTCCCTGACTGTTTGGAACAATGTAAACAACACTAAATAAATTATAAGCGTACCAGAGTCTAACGCTTTTTTTCTCCTAAAGCCTTTATTACAGCAAAGACTAAAACAGACGCATTCATTTGTGAATGCAATTTCCGAAATTGAACGGTTTATTTATCGTTTATGCTAATTATTCAAGGGTCGCTTTATTTAATTTAAAATTTAAATGCTTATTTGCATTTCAAATCATGAATGACTCGTGTGATGACATGAACAAATGAATGATTGATACAGTAGCCTAAGTACAGTAAGTTAGTGTGAAGACTAAACAGGATGTACTCTTAGGCCTACAGCTCAATGGTGGTTATACAAGGCTGTAATATAAGCTCACTAATAATGACATTACTTATTCATTATAATGATCAAAGAAAGGGTTATTATAAATATTTTCAGACAATTTGGAACAGTGTTCTGTCAAGCATTTATTACAGCAAAGCAAAGATTTAAAAGCCGCCAAATTTGTTATTGTTGATCTAACGTGGTTATGTGACGCTTGTTGCTCACGGAATCAGTAGGTTATTAAACAAACACTCAAACAGGCAACAGAAGCAGGATCTTTCTTATTCCTGTAGATACACACTACATGAATGGCGCCGGAAGAAATGGCAGCAGTTTTACGGGCGCCCAACCAATTGTGCTATTTTGTGGGGGTTATTTGTAACTTATTTTGTACATAATGTTTCTGCAACCGTATCTTACGGCAAAAAAGAGCTTCTGGATATCAGGACAGCGATCACTCACCTTGGATTAGACAAAGATTTTTTTCTTCAACAAGCAAGTCGCACAGGACATTCTCCAAACACCGGACAGGGTCAACATCCCCGTTATTTGCCATTCTACTGACAATGTATGTTTATGGAGATTGCATGGTTGTGTACTCGATTTTATACACCTGTCCGCAACGGGTGTGACTGAAATAGCCAAATCCACTCATTTGAAGGGGTGACCACACAAAAGTATGTGTATATACAGTACCAGTCAAAAGTTGGGACATGCCTACTCATTCCAGGGTTTTTCTTTATTTTTACTATTTTCTACATTACATCCGCGGGCCAACTCATCCCAAACCATCTCAATTGGTTTGAGGTCGGGTGATTGTGGAGGCCAGGTCATCTGATGCAGCACTCCATCACTCTCCTTCCTGGTTACACAGCCTGGAGGTGTTTGGGTCATTGTCCTGTTGAAAAACAAATGATAGTCCCACTAAGCTCAAACCAGATGGGATGGCGTATCGTTGCAGAATGCTGTGGTAGCTATGCTGGTTAAATGTGCCTTGAATTCTAAGTAAATCAGTCACCAGCAAAGCACCATCACTCCTTGCTTCACGGTGGGAACCACACATGCGGAGATCATCCGTTCACCGGTTGGAACCAAAAATCTCACATTTGGACTCATCAGACCAAAGGACAGATTTCCACTGGTCTAATGTCCATTACTCGTGTTTCTTAGCCCAAGCAAGTCTTTTCTTCTTATTGGTGTCCTATAGTAGTGGTTTCTTTGCAGCAATTCGACCATGAAGGACTCATTCACACAGTCTCCTCTGAACAGTTGAAGTTGATGTGTCTGTTACTTGAATTTATTTGCACTGCTGTTTGAGGCTGGTAACTCTAATGAAGTTATCCTCTGCAGCAGAGGTAACTCGGTCTTTTCCTGTGGCGGTCCTCATGAGAGCCAGTTTCATCATAGTGCTTGATGCTTTTTGTGACTGCACTTCAAGAAACTTTCAAAGTTCTTGACATTTTCTGCGTTGACTGACCTTCGTGTCTTAAAGTAATGATGGACTGTTTCTCTTTGCTTATTTGAGCTGTTCTTGCCATAATATGGACTTGGTCTTTCTTCTGTATACCACCCTTACCTTTGGCTCAAACGCATTAAGATGGAAAGAAATTCCACAAATGAACTTTTAACGAGGCACACCTGTAAATTTAAATGCATTCTAGGTGACTACCTCATGAAGCTGATTGAGAGAATGCCAAGAGTGTGCATAGCTGTCATCAAAGCAAAGGGTGGCTACGTTGAAGATTCTTAAATATATAAAATATACACTACCGTTCAAAAGTTTGGGGTCACTTAAATGTCCTTGTTTTTGAAAGACCTTTTTTCTCCCATAAAAAAAAAAAAAACATCAAATTGATCAGAAATGTAGTGTAGACATTGTTAATGTTGTAAATGACTATTGTAGCTGGAAACGGCAGATTTAAAAACATATATATTTTTTTATATCTACGTAGGCCCATTATCAGCAATCATCACTCCTGTGTTCCAATGGCACGTTGTGCTAGCTAATCCAAGTTTATAATTTTAAAAGGCTAATTGATCATTAGAAAACCCTTTTGCAATTATGTTAGCATAGCTGAAAACTGTTGTGCTCATTAAAGAAGCAATAAAACTGGCCTTCTTTAGACTAGTTGACTATCTGGAGCATCAGCATTTGTGGGTTTGATTACAGGCTCAAAATGGGCAGAAACAAAGCACTTCTCAAACTCATCAGTCTATTCTTGTTCTGAGAAATGAAGACTATTCCATGCGAGAAATTGCCAAGAAACTGAAGATCTTGCACAACGCTGTGTACTGATCCCTTCACAGAACAGCGCAAACTGGCGCTAACCAGAATAGAAAGAGTGGGAAGCCCCGGTGCACAACTGAGCAAGAGGACAGGTACATTAGAGTGTCTAGTTTGAGAAACCGATGCCTCACAAGTCTGCAACTGGCAGCTTCATTAAATAGTACCTCAAAAACAGTGAAGAGGCAACTCCTGGATGCTGGCCTTCTTCTAGGCAGAGTTGCAAAGAAAAATCCATATCTCAGAATGGCCAATAAAAATTAAAGTTTAAGATGGGCAAAATAACACAGACACTGGACAGAGGAAGATTGGAAAAAAGTGTTATGGACAGACGAATCTAAGTTTGAATTGTTAGGATCAGAAAGAAGAACATTTGTGAGATGCAGAAAAAATGAAAGATGCTGGAGGAGTGCTTGACACCATCTGTCAAGCATGGTGGAAGCAATATGATAGTTTAGGGGTTCTTTGGTGGTGGTAAAGTGGGAGGGTAAAAGTGATCTTGAAGAAGGAAGGCTATCTATATTTTGCAACGCCATACCATACCCTGTGAACCGAGCTTAATTGGAACCAAATTTCCTCCTACAGCAGAACAATGACCCAAAGTACAGCTCTAAACTATGCAATAACTATTTAGGGAAGAAGCAGCAGCTGGTCTGCTGTCTGTGCTGGCCACTCTATAGTCACCCGATCTCAACCCTATTGAGCTGTTGTGGGAGCAGCTTGACCGTATGGTACGTAGGAAGTGCCCTTCAAGCCAATCCAACTTGTGGAAAGTGCTTCAGGAAGCATGGGGTGAAATCTCTTCAGATTACCTCAACAAATTGACAACTAGAATGCCAAAGGTCTGCAAGGCTGGAAATGGAGGCTTCTTTGACGATAGATAAGTTTGAAGGACACTATTTCAATTAAAAATCATTATTTATAACCTTGTCAACATCTTGACTATGTTTCCTATTCACTTTGCAACTCATTTCATGTAGGTTTTCATGGAAAACAAGGACATTTCTAAGTCACCCCAAACTTTTGAACGGTAGTGTATTTTGATTTAACACACTTTTTGGTTACTAAATGATTCCACATGTTATTTCATAGTTTTGATGTCTTAACTATTCTACAATGTAGAAAATAGTAAAAATAAAGAACCCTTGAATGAGTAGGTGTGTTTGACTAGTACTGTATATGTGGATTGATTGATGGATTTAAACAAAATAAGAAACATCCTCTCACTGTCAACTGTGTTTATTTTCAGCAAATGTAATGTGTCAACAACTGAGACATAAACTGAACAAGTTCCACAGACATGTGACTAACAGAAATTGAATAATGTGTCCCTGAACAAAGGGGGGGTCAAAATCAAGTTAGTATCTGGTATGGCCACCAGCTGCATTAAGTACTGCAGTGCATCTCCTCCTTGTGGACTGCACTAGATTTGCCAGTTCTTGCTGTAAGATGTTACCCCACTCTTCCACCAAGGCACCTGCAAATTCCCAGACATTTCTGGGGGGAATGGCCCTAGCCCTCACCCTCCGATCCAACAGGTCCCAGACGTGATCAATGGGATTGAGATCCGGGCTCTTCGCTGGCCATGGCAGAGCACTGACTTTCCTGTCTTGCAGTAAATCACGCACAGAACGAGCAGTATGGCTGGTGGCATTGTCATGCTGAAGGGTCATGTCAGGATGAGCCTGCAGGAAGGGTACCACATGAGGGAGGAGGATGTCTTCCCTGTAACGCACAGCGTTGAGATTGCCTGCAATAACAACAAGCTCAGTCCAATGATGCTGTGACACACCGCCCCAGACCATGACGGACCCTCCACCTCCAAATCGATCCTGCTCCAGAGTACAGGCCTCGGTGTAACGCTCATTCCTTCGACGATAAACGTGAATCCGACCATCACCCCTGGTGAGACAAAACCGCGACTCGTCAGTGAAGAGCACTTTTTGCCATTCCTGTCTGGTCCAGTGATGGTGGGTTTGTGCCCGTAGGCGACGTTCTTGCCGGTGATGTCTGGTGAGGACCTGCGGGCAGTCTGAGCACTGATGGAGGGATTGTGCGTTCCTGGTTTAACTCGGGCAGTTGTTGTTGCCATCCTATACCTGTCCCGCAGGTGTGATGTTCAGATGTACCGATCCTGTGCAGGTGTTGTTACACGTGGTCTGCCACTGTGAGGACGATCAGCTGTCCGTCCAGTCTCCCTGTAGCTCTGTCTTAGGCGTCTCACAGTACGGCCATTGCAATTTATTGCCCTGGCACATCTGCAGTCCTCATGCCTCCTTGCAGCATGCCTAAGTCACGTTCACGCAGATGAGCAGGGATCCTGGGCATCTTTCTTTTGGTGTTTTTCAGAGTCAGTAGAAAGGCCTCTTTTAGTGTCCTAAGTTATCATAACTGTGACCTTAATTGCCTACCGTCTGTAAGCTGTTAGTGTCTTAACGGCCGTTTCACAGGTGCATGTTCATTAATTGTTTATGGTTCATTGAACAAGCATGGGAAACAGTGTTTAAACCCTTTAAAATTAAGATCTGTGAAGTTATTTGGATTTTTACGAATTTACTTTGAAAGACAGGGTCCTGAAAAAGGGACGTTTTTTTTTTTGCTGAGTTTAGATATGTTAGTGCCACTGAATTAATTTAAAATTGAATGGAGACTGTTAGAGTATAACTGCTTTTTTAGGCTGGATCATGTTGTATGTTTTAATTATGTAATGTATTGATTGTTGCTGCCTTCTTGGCCAGGTCTCCCTTGAAAAAGAGACTCTGGGTCTTAATGGGCTTTTCCTGGTTAAATAAAGGTTAAATAAAAAAAATGTAACTTAAGAATGAGTGAGATTTTTGTCACATTCCGACTCGTGGGAAGTGACAAAGCTCTTATAGGACCAGGGCACAAATAATAATGTAATAATAATCAATAATTGTGCTCTTTTATTTGACCATCTTACATATAAAACCTTATTTATTAATTGAAAATTGTGAATAACTCACCACAGGTTAATGAGAAGGGTGTGCTTGAAAGGAGGCTCATAACGCAATGTTGGGTTGTATTGGAGAGAGTCTCAGTCTTAAATCCTTTTCCACACACAGTCTGTGCCTGTATTTAGTTTTCATGCTAGTGATGGCCGAGAATCCACATCAGTGTCTTAACAGAGTGATTTTCCAAGGCAGGATACTCAATCCAGAAATCTGGCAGTGGCTTCTGATTTTAAATGACATTTTCACAGAACCGCTTGCAATTTCGATGAGGCTCTCTTGTTCAGATATCGGTAAGTGGACTGGAGGCGGGGAATGAAAGGGATAAAGAATCCAGTTTGTCATCCATTTCGGGAAAGTACCTGTGTAATTGCGCACCCAACTCAGTCGTGTGCTTCGCTGTTTGACGTTGTCCATGAGCTTGTTCATTTGCACACACAATGATGGAAAGACCTGTGTGTTGTCCTTGTTAATGCAGACCGAGAAGAGCTCCAACTTCTTAATCATAGACTCAATTTAGTCCCGCACATTGAATATAGTTGCAGAGAGTCTCTGTAATCCTAGATTCAGATCATTCAGGCGAGAAAAAACATCACATTTCCTGACATTTAATCCTAGTAAAAATTCCCTGTCTTAGGTTATTAGGATCACCACTTTATTTTAAGAATGTGAAATGTCAGAATAATAGTGATTTATTTCAGCTTTATTTCTTCACATTCCCAGTGGGTCAGAAGTTTACATACGCTCAATTAGTATTTGGTAGCATTGCCTTTAAATTGTTTGACTTGGGTCAAACATTTCGGATAACCTTCCATAAGTTGGGTGAATTTTGGCCCATTCCTCCTGACAGAGCTGGTGTAACTTAGTCAGGTTTATAGGCATCCTTGCTCGCACACGCTTTTTCAGTTCTGCCCACAAATTTTCTATAGGATTGAGGTCAGGGCTTTGTGATGGCCACTCCAATACCTTGACTTTGTTGTCCTTAAGCTATTTTGCCACAACCTTATGAAGTACGCTTGGGGTCATTGTCCATTTGAAAGACCCATTTGCCACCAAGCTTTAACTTCCTGACTGATGTCTTGAGATGTTGCTTCAATATATCCACATCATTTCCCTTACCTCATGATGCCATCTATTTTGTGAAGTGCACCAGTCCCTCCTGCAGCAAAGCACCCCACAACATGATGCTGCCACCCCCTGCTTCATGGTTGGGATGGTGTTCTCTGGCTTGCAAGCCTTCCCCTTTTTTCCTCGAAACATAACGATGGTCATTATGGCCAAACAGTTTGTTTCATCAGACCAGAGGACATTTATCCAAAAGGTACGATCTTTGTCCCCATGTGCAGTTGCAAACCGTAGTCTGGCTTTTTTATGGCGGTTTTGGAGCAGTGTCTTCCTTGCTGAGCGGCCTTGCAGGTTATGTTGATACAGGACTCGTTTTACTGTGGATATAGATACTTTTTGTACTGGGTTCCTCCAGCATCTTCACAAGGTCCTTTGCTGCTGTTCTGGGATTGATTTGCACTTTTCGCACAAAAGTACGTTCATCTCTAGGAGACAAAACGAGTCTCCTTCCTGAGAATTATGACGGCTGCATGGTCCCATGGTGTTAATACTTGACTACTATTGTTTGTACAGATGAACGTGGTACCTTCAGGCGTTTGGAAATTGCTCCCAAGGATGAACCAGACTTGTGGAGGTCAACAATTTTTTTTCTGAGGTATTGGCTGATTTCTTTTGATTTGCCCATGATGTCAAGCAAAGAGGCACTGAGTTTGAAGGTAGGCCTTGAAATACATCCACAGGTACACCTCCAATTGACTCAAATGATGTCAATTAGCCTATCAGAATCTTCTAAAGCCATGACATTTTCTGGAATTCTCCAAGCTGTTTAAAGGCACAGTCAACGTAGTGTATGTAAACTTCTGACCCACTGGAATTGTGATACAGTGAAATAATCTCTGTAAACAATTGTTGGAAAAATTACTTGTCATGCACAAGGTAGATGTCCTAACCGACTTGCCAAAACTATAGTTTAACAAGAAATTTGTGGAGTGGTTGTAAAACGAGTTTTAATGACTCCAACCTAAGTGTATGTAAACTTCCGACTTCAACTGTACACGGGAGTTCAGGGGCCTTGCTTTAACAAAGTTAACCATTTTCACTGTAGTGTCCAAAACGTCAGACATTCCATTGGCATCAAAAGCCTCTCGGTTGATGCTGCAGTGTACACAAGTGGCGTCGGGCGCAACTGTTGCACGCGAGTTACCACTCCACTTTGTCTCCCTGTCATAGCTTTTGCGCCATCAGTACAGATACCAACATCAGCAGCAGCTACATACGGACCGTTAGTGGTCTTCCCGCGAGAGAGTAACGGTTAATGTGATTAGATGTTCATTATTTGACTAGGCTACCTGTATTTGACATTGTGTTGTTATTTTGCTGAACACTAGATGGTTTCATTTTAAATTTGGCAGTGAAACGAGGCTACTCAGGCGAGGTGGGGGGGGGGAACTCACCCAAATGTATAGCCCAGTTGGAAAATATAAATGGACTGTAAAAATGTGAAGGGGGGGAAAAAAGTGAATCATTTTTATTTGGCGTACCCCCTACGGTATCCAGTTTGGGAATACCTGGTCTAGGAAAAGGAGACAATTCAACAGTGTACTGATGTCTTTCAGAACAGTGGATAGCGACCACAATCCAAAGCGGGACAAAGCGCGCTTGTTATGAAATAATATTTGTATTAGTGTTGCACCATTGTTCTTACATAATATAACCACATACATTTTCAGTAGCACATGTCTTTGAGTGATGGACTGTGCCATCCCCACGGCCTCCACAATGGATTAGTCCCCTCAGACAGGTGAGAATCAGACAGGTGTCTCGTACACCATGATTAAAAAAAAATGTTGCTACTGCTCGACTAAAGAAATCTCGGTCGACTAATAGCCTATCGACCAAACAATCGACCAGTCGACTAAATGTGGTCAGCCCTAATCATATGGGATGACTGTTCACATGAAATGCTCAATTAAGACAGAATTCGCCTATAATGTGCTCAGGGATAGAGCGAGCATCTTTGTAACTAACACTGACCACCTGCTCTACCAAGATATCATCATTGGCTATTAATTTAAGGCACCGGGTAATTGACTAGTTAACATTCAACACGTACTTGTGACTGACAAGGTCATTTTTAGCTCTAAAGACTGTACTCCTGGTCAACATTGTGCTAGTAATCTCTCGGGCTCAGGACGTGATGCCAAAAGTGATTAGAGGACGTGTTCTAGATGTGTGAATTCTTTCCCTGCTTTTAAAACCCCCTGTAGATTGTAGACTTTTTTTTAGACTCACTAGAAGGCGGAGTAATGCCATGCTGCTGTATGTTGCAAAGTCAAGAATCCATGGTCCCAGTCAGACCAAAATGACTACTGAAGTGCGTTTTTTTCCCTGAACAGTAGGTTGCTGACATGAGCCTGACATGTCTCAACGTGGGTATTCTTTTAAACTGCTGATCCGCTTAAGATATTCCAGACTGACCTAGCTAGCTTCAGGGCTCCTATCCAACAGTGGCTGATGTCATGCCTACCTGCTCAACGACTTTCAGAGGATTCCTGTGTCCCAGTCAACTCTCCGAGACGCCCCGAGGGCTGCTGACTAACAAAGAGACAGAGTTAGATGGGATGCATGACTCACTTCCTGAGGCTCTGGGTCTTGCCCCTCACTAGCAGCTAATCTATTGTTGGTCTATCCATGACCTAACACTATTGGTTGTTTTCCAGATCTTCGCTTCCTCCCGTGTTGAGAGCAAATTACAAGAATTTTACTTTGTCTGCTTTTCATGATTTCTTCCTTGTGAGCTGGGAATTGGGACTGTCAAATTCGAGTCTCACTGCTATCATAGCTGAGAAGCGCTAGTTTGTTTGAGAAGAGGTTGGTTACTTAGTGGTCTGACTAGACAGATCTATTGAGGCAGTAGTAGAGACCTATTTCCTAGCTCAATGTGGTTGCTGTTCATCCAACCCTCCCGATGCTTGTCCACACATGGTCCCCACATGCCCCCCCCCCCTCACCTGGCCCCTGGCAACGACTCACGGGTCCCCCACTGAGAAGCGTTGACAACCCTAACCGACAATACCGTCCCTTTTTTAATTTCCTAGAATCTCCCATCACCTCCCTCAATAGCCCAGTGTACCTGCCACTACCAGACCCCAGCGAAGCTGCTGAGTCATTGTTAGGGGACGCAGGCAGGGAGCTCTTGTTGACAGATGGCCTTGGCGAGGCAAAGCTGAGCACCCTTCCCTCTACACAGCCCATCCCCGTCACATGCTGGGGTACACGCCAGAGGCGCCGTGCTCTTTTATAATTTACACACCTATTTATACATCTATTGTAATGGAACCACACCTCCGATCAATTTACCTACCCGACATTCTAGAGTAGATGGTGACGTTTCCCCCCCCATAGGTTTCATCCTTCCATGAACCCGTTTAATCTCCTGTATACCCAAAGCGAGGATTACGTTTTGTTTGATGGTGTCAGAGCTTCCCAACAGAATCTTCTTTACCATCAGATAATACACAAACACTTGGTAGGCTATTCTGTTAAGTGGCTGAGTGTAGCACTGCGTTACTTCAGGCATCAGCCGGTGGTTGCTAAGATGAGTGAAAGGGGATGGGGGGGGTCATCCTTGAAGGAGGAGCGCATAATGCTGAGGAAGAGGACAAGAGAGCCCCAAGGGAAGGGTGTGAGGAGGAGGAGAAGCTCCACTCTGTGTGTCTCCACTTCTCTAGAGACACACAGAGCTGTGAGTGACTCATGTAGAGACCACATCTAGCATCAACTCATTTTTATGACTCATGATCTATTGATCTTTACAGGTAGAAAATAGTGCAAAGTCATTCTGCATTGGTCGATCAGTAGCTATAGTAGCGTACCTTCCAAAACAGTTAAGTGAGTCACTATGTACATGATGGGCAGAATGAAAGTTAAAACAAATTAAATGAATGATCATGGAATGGTGGAGCTTTGTTCTGCAACTTGATAACGCTGGCCAATAAATTTGACCATCCCGATAGCTAGCATGATGAGTCGGTCTCCTAGTGCCTGGACCATCACTGTCTTTATCACTGAACACTGAGGGCAATGCCCCTGCTGTATCAGCCAGCCTGTATCTGTTTTGTAATGTAACACGGTCACCCTGCGGACTGGGGCGATCAATAAACCCAAGGTCATCCATACATTCAATGAACACTCTCCACGTCGTCTCTCATCACCCTCTAATGTGCCTGAGGGCACAGTACGACAACTGACTTTGTGGCGTCGTGGGCCTTGGAATGCCAAATCCTAGGTAAACGAATGACCGTGGACGAGAACAAGCCCTGTATTGTCACGTCGGACAGACCTTATCTCCTCTTCCTGTGTCAATCTTCCTGAAATGGAGGCTGCGGACCCGTGTCTGGCCCTCTCTGGGCCTGAGTGGTGTATCGAACGCTGGCAGAACATCAATACCCTTTCGAGCGCTCAGCCGGGTGGACGTTTGCATGCAGTTGATGGTTACTTATTTTTCCACACTGCCAGTGGCGACTGGGTTAATCACTATACATGTGTAAATGTCGTTTGGGGTCAGCTTTTGGTTCAGTGCCCGTAAAGCAGGAAGTCTAGGCTGATTTTATTTATTTTTAAATTTAAGATCCTGTCTTCAAGCTTCCTCTTTTTCTGGGCCTTATTTCTGCCTTAATAGGTGGGGAGTACCAGGGCCGGGATGTTATAAAGGCCTTTGAATGCATGGCTTCCTCTCCTGTGCTGTCCCTGGTGAGGGTGGGCTGGGGGACTGCAGACTGGGTGTGTCCTGGGCCACATAGATGGAACAGCATGGGGCGGTGGGCACTGAGAGACCAACCCAGTGAGGCAGCCACCCACTTCACGGCATTGTCTCTGCACAGCAGGGATGCTTCCTGTGTTTGACCTTCTCCAGCCAATACAACCACAGATGAATCGTTGTCTGTGTGGGAGCTAGGGTGTTTTCTCTGTCGGATAAAGATCAAAATAAGATCTTGTAGATTGTTCATAGAAATTAATGAACATGGGTGAACAACCGTTTAATTCAGAGATAATAGTATTCAGATGTGTCAACTGCACATTACTTTAAGGGTCTTTTTCCATTGTGTGCTGACCATAGCCTGTCTGTCTCGTTCTGTTTGCAGGAGCCGTTTGAGGATGGCTTCGCCAACGGGGATGAGCTCACCCCGGCCGAGGAGGCCGCAGCCAAGGAGGCGTCCGAGCCCAAGGGAGCAGTCAAGTTCGGATGGATCAAAGGGGTGCTGGTGAGTAGTCAACCGACACTCTGGTCGGACCTTTTTCACATCCTGAGAGCGTTGTCCCCCTGGTTACCTTTTTGTTATGTGACACTATCTGTGTGTGTCTGTCTCTCATTTAGCAGACATTTTCATTCAACGTGGCTTACAGTAATGCTTGCATAAATGTTTTACGCCTGGGTGGTCCCTGGAATTGTATCCACTATCCTGGCGTTGCAAGAGCCACGCTATAGCAATTGAGCTACAGAGGACCAATGTGAAATTTCTGCCTCTACAATTGGTACCGCATAAGCACTTCTCTTTTTAGTCCTGACATTGTAGGGAATGCAGTGTCCTCAAGTTATTCTTGAACACAATGTTCAATGGCATAGACCAGGGATCATCTAGATTCAGCCGCTGGACTATGTTTTTGTTGAGCGAATGGTTGCGGGGGATGGGGGCGGGACATAAATGCTAATAATTTCTAGACTGCAAATTGACCGCAAGAAGCCCCCTCATCCAAAGTACAGAAAATTCCTTCAGACTCCCACAATTAGGCTCTGTAGTATAAAGTTCCCAGGTGGTTACTTAAACTTTATTTGGAATTCAGATATCAATATGCACATATTATCATTGGACTAAAAGAGTCCTGTGGCTGGCCTTTTTTTTTTTTTTTTTTTTTTTTTTTGCATATTTTTATTAGTTCCTATTGCAGTTGAAGAGGTTGAAGTGGTAGATTACATGAGCATGTCACCAAACAAACTGAGGTGTGTGTGTGTGTGTCGATCACACTCTACAGGATTCTAGCAAGAATAGCTTTTGCTGATTAATCCTTCCAGGTCTGTCCAGGCCATAGCATGTTTCTGAGACTCTAGTGCACATGTGTCAAACCAATTCCAAGGAGGGTCGAGTGTTTGCGGTTTTTCGCTCCTCCCTTGTATTTCATTTGATGAATTAAGGTCACTAATTAGTAAGGAACTCTCCTCACCATGGTTGTCTAGGGCTTAATTGAAAGGGAAAAAAACAAAACCCAGCAAACACTAGGCCCTCCATGGAATTAGTTTGACAGCCCTGCTCTAGTGTGAGCATCTGGCATGGTTGTAGCACGGTGTTCCCCAAACCTGGTCCTCGGTACCCCAAGGGTTTCGTGTACATTTCGTTTTATTTTTTTCTCCCCTTGCTAAGCTGAATTCAAATAATTAAAACTTGATGATTAGTTGATTATTTTAATTAGCTTTGTAGTGTTACGGGAAAAAACTAAATGTACACTTCTGGGTTCCCCAGGACCGAGTTTGGGGAAACTTTGTTGTAGCTACTTGTCACAGACTGTTGAGTTAAATATCAAATGTGTCTACTCTGGTCTTGGCACCTGTGCTCTAGCCAACAGCTTGCAGATACAGTGCGGCTAGGCTGATGGGGGTTGCTAGTCTACATGATGAGTTTGTTATGGATATGATATTTTAATTTGTCAAGCATCGATCATCATGTCACCGGAGTTAGACCCTCAAGCATCGATCATCATGTCACCGGAGTTAGACCCTCAAGCATCGATCATCATGTCACCGCAGTTAGACCCTCGATTATTTATTGGAAAGCAGCATCAAGCTCATCACCATGCACTTTCACCACCCTGTGATGTTCATCATAATGTATTTAATCTGTAGGCTCATGAACTGCATGCTTTCCTGAGCAGTAGTGGGAGGACCACACACCATGTCATTGCATGACTCCAAGTTTACTTAGAAATAACAGTTATTATATCAATATTTGCACATAAATGACTTTTCCACTGTCATTTCCCGCATAATTAATTTTACAAACACAAAAAGATCCCACAATGTCGAACAAACATTGTTCGGCATTTATAAAAGTACACGAAACTTCCTGTTTCCATCACTGCTGTCATAATTTTTTTATTAGGTCTTTACTGTCGATGGAAACATGGTCAATGATTTTTATGCACTTGAAATGGATAAAACGGTGGTAGATATTAATGAATGTTCTTAAGAGGTTGACAGTGATTTGAATAGGCTAGTTATTATTATTATATATTTTTTTTTTTACTTACATAAGCCTTGGCCAGGCTTAGTCGGGCAGCCAACATTTATTTCATGATATCAACATTTTAATATCATGTATTTCATTGTTTTCCAATTTATATCAGGACTTTAATCTCTGTTTGAACCGTTCTTCTGACCGTAAATTGCAATCTTAGCGCTTGTAGCAATTTTGAATAGACAAATCGATGCCAAGGCGAAACTGCTACTTTCACTAGGTTTGGAATTTTGCCCTTTAACTTTCGGTTCAAATCTTGATTGAATACTCATCAGGGCCCAGTTTTTCAAAAGTTAGCCTATCTATCTGGATTTTGCCTATCGGATAGGATTAAATGCATAGAAATCATTGACTTGAATGGTACTCCCGTTCTTTTCATAGAATTAAATGCATTGAAATACAATCCGATAACTTTTGAAAAGCTGTGCCCAGGTCTTGGACATCTAATCAGTGGATTCCCACCGGCAATGTTCCAAGACCAGGTTATTGGAAAGCTGAGTGTTCACATTACCTGACATGCGTCCTAACTGCCACCCCTTCCTCTGTGCAGGTGCGCTGCATGTTGAACATTTGGGGCGTGATGCTCTTCATCCGCATGTCATGGATCGTGGGCCAGGCGGGAATTGGTAAGACCACACCCTGGAGTTGAGCTTGGGAGTCTGTGTGAATTAATATATATATATTTTTTTTTTATTAAAAAAACATGTTTTATTCACACAACCTCACCCCAAACCCCCACCTTCCCGACCATCCCTCCTCCCCTCCCCTCACCTCTCGACCATTCACCGTCCAGATGCGAAATGTTGCCACACGGCGACATATGCAGTCAACTGTCACGCACTAGCTTGTTTTTCTAGCGGCGCCGCTACTATTCACAGGCCTTCTCAGAATGTATGAATGCCAGGAGAGGTAGAGCGAGCGAGAGAGGGGAGAGCCTCAACAAGCAGATAATTGGCTGCTCATTATTGCAGTTATTTGCCTCTTAGAAGATTGTAGAAATGTTAATGTTGATTATTTTTGTTGTTAATCAATCATGACCTCCATTTTCTTTCACAGTTCTCTCCTGTGTGATCGTTCTCATGGCAACAGTTGTGACTACCATCACCGGCCTTTCGACCTCAGCGATTGCGACCAACGGCTTTGTACGAGGAGGTATGAACACTTGCATCTTTAAAGCGTGTTTCCAAAGAACCCCCAAGGACTCCCGGTTCTTCCCAGCCTAGTCTCTACTATAAGACTAGTTAGTTGCCATGTTCATCCCTCTATGAAACCATAAAACGCATGAGTAAATCAACATGGATCGCTAATGTATCATGAAAAGTAGTGTTATCTGTGTAACGGAAGGCTCGTTTTCTGATGGTGTAATAAATCTGACACTCCAGGTATAGTCATTGCAGTGCAGGCAAGTATAACTCAATCTGGCTTCAGGATGCGGTCAGTCAGGGTTTCATCCAGGTATAGTCCGGGGTGCCCTGGGGTGAGTTGAGCTGGGATATTCATCTTACCTCAGCTAAATGTCCACCTGAAACAGCTGTGAGGTTTAGCCAGCAGCATACCACCCTGCATCCCACTGCTGGCTTGCTTCTGAAGCTAGGCAGGGTTGGTCCTGGTTGCTCCCTAGATGGGAGACCAGATGCTGCTGGAAGTGGTGTAGGAGGCACTCTTTCCTCTGGTCTAAAGAAATATCCCAATGCCCCAGGGCAGGGATTGGGGACATTGCCCTGTGTAGGGTGCCGTCTTTCGGATGGAACGTTAAACAGGTGTCCTGACTCTCTGTGGTCACTAAAGATCCCATGGCGCTTATCGTAGGAGTAGGGGTGTTAACCCTGGTGTCCTGGCAAAATTCACGATCTGTCCCTCATACTATCACGGTCACCTAATCATCCCCAGCTTCCAGTTGGCTCAATCATCTCCCCTCTCCCCTGTAACTATTCCCCAGGTTGTTGCTGTAAATGAGAATGTGTTCTCAGTCAACTTACCTGGTAAAATAAGGGTTAAATAAATAAAATAAAGAGCCGAACAACTACGAATAGTGGCGTGCCACTGCACCATTAGCACATGCTTTAGTCAAGACAACAGATAGGTGATTCGGTTAGTATTGGTCCATTTTCATAGCTGGTAATAGTTGTGAATGGAAGTCCAGAAGTTAGTTGTTGTTTTCCTTCAATTTGTTACATCCCTTATCGGAGGTATTTTTTTCCTTCTGTGAGGAAGCTGATTTTCTCTCTCTAATTATCAGCTCAAACTTCTCCCCCTCGGAAGTCAAGGACAACTTCACTGTACATTTTGCTTAACATCCCAAACCATTGGGTTTTAATTAACTCCCTCCTTCCCCGGGCCCTAGATATGCCATCGCCTCCACTCTCTAATCTCTTTACCTTGAGGAAGGTCAGGATATTGCAAACAAGAGCCTGACTGAGAGTGCCTTTGCCAGATTTAATAATGACTTGCCTGATCACTCGCTGATTTCTCTTTCGCTAGAATTCTGATGCAAATCACTTCTCTCGTCCAATCATATCATTGTCCTTCAGTCAAGTTATGCAAATCTACCGGAGTGTGTCAGAGCATGCATCAAATGTAAATAAGTACAGAAACAGTTGTTTTTCTTTTCCAAGCCCACTCCATGTGAATTCCTCCTCACTTTGATGAGAAACCATCAACAGAGGATAAAGAAAACGTGGAGTGGCTTTAATTGGGAGTATGGAACGTTCTGCCCCGGTGTTGCCTAGTGTAATCGGAGATGGCATCAGGTCAGATCACCAAGCGTTCATCAGTGGACTGATTGGGAGGTCATGGGAAGGGCACCACCCCGTTATTCTGCCTCTCCCACCCCACCTGGCCAATGTTCATCAGCGTAGACCTAATTAATGTCTGGTGTTCATGGCCACAAGTCTTTCTTTGATCATCTCCGGTGACGCAGTAGCTCTTCAGGTGTCGATGGCTGCAGGTGTGTTGTTGCCTTTAATCTTCAAAGCAAACATTTGATAGCTGTTGTTGGTTCTGTCTTGAACAGAGAGCCCTTAGACATAATAATGTTATGGACCCATAACAAAAAACAGAAACCCTTAATCAAAAAGCTCAAGGGCATGTTGTTAGAAACCAAGACTACAAGACTGTCATTGTTGCTATTACAGTCCAGCCAGTTTGTTTACTGTTTTTACCAGCTCTGTCTGACCTCTGCTCTTCTGAACACTAGACTAGCCACTGGTGCATAGAAATGAGACTCTCGCCAATAGATTAATACTGCAGCTCATTTTATATTCATTCATTCGAGGGCTCGCCAACAATCTGCTCAGTGCTCAGGTTTGCAATCCTAATTCTACCCTCGTCTCTCATAATAATTGACTGATGAGTTGCTCAAGGTGGCGTTATGCTGATTTACAGTACTGTTTTGTTCCCTTTTCTTGGCATGTTTGGATTAATTGGGCTGAGGGTTCCCACGCTACCCATAAACTTACTTAACATTGAACTTCTCTCTGGAATCAATTCAAATATGCAACCTGCAGAGCAGTGGCCGGCTCACATGACATTTGCTTAGTCTCCTGTGTTTGGATATGGAATTAGGTGTCCTCTACATGTGTGATTTTTACCAGCTGGACCTGGCTATCGTTTACTTCCCTCATCCACGGAACTAAAGATGTATTCTCTTAGGACCTCAACGAGATGTGCCCTGGTTCATTTGTAGTGGAATGAAAGGATGGGGGGAAAACACTGGCCACACATTGCTCCCAGTTTTCGCAGCATGAGGGGAAATTCAATAGTGTGTTTCTAAATCAGTGGTTCTCCCTCAAGTCACTGAGAGCTGGCAGGGAGGTCTGAAATGGATATTAGGATGCTGTCTCTGTGAGGGCAAGGGAAAACCAAGGATTCCATTTTGTTTAAAATATCCTAGTGAGGAAAAGATGAAACAATATCGTAGTAAATGATATTGGTGTTTTCAGCGAGGTATTCCTCCTGGAGACCGCATATTCGATTCATTCTCATAATGTTTCACGTCTACCACTGACCGATTGTCTTTGGCGTCAGGCAGCAAGGGAGGCTCCATATAGTGTCTGTTTTTGTTTAGAACAGCACAGTAACCATCAGCTCCTCCTCTGAATTGATTTATTTCGAAGTAGACTAATCCATTACCCTTGGGTGGAATGCTAAAACCTTTTCTTCCCCTTGGTAATATTTGTAACGTGTTCAAACATGAACGTCCCCCCCTGCTGCTACTGCACCTGCTTTAGCAGGGTGAAGTTGGTGCACTGTGATGCAGTGAACTGAGTGTCAAGAGTAGATTGAAATCACATGCCTTTCGTAGGGTTTACTGTAATACTCCTAATCACAGCACCGTGTAGGTTTCTAATCCCATCCAAACTAATCTTTCCAAGTATTCCAGTTATTCCCACATCTCCCTCCAAATGGTCTCTCAATATCAAAATGCCCCCTTCAAAAGGGCAAATCAAAATGTGCTCTCTGGAAAATGGTTTTGCAATTTGACTTTGATGCTTGAGTGTACTTGATTTAAGTGGAACGAAGAGAGCCAGCAAAAAAATCAAGAATGATCCCACATGAATTTCTCTACCTACTCATGCCCTCAGAGATGAGTCGTTTTGGTTCCTGCCTTTGTCTTGTCCCCCACTTGTGTATGTAGGAGCACCTGAAGTGCTCTCCAAAGCTGTCAGCAGAGACATGGCATAAAGAGAGCTCAACGAGGAACACTACTCAGCCTGTCGCACTACGAACTCATCGGGCAGCTAAATGTGTCAATTAATTTTGTCTCCCATCTTGGAGCTACTCTACCATCTCCACTCTCATTTGAGCTGATATGTTGGTTTAAGCGTGTCGTTGAGAGGAGTGCTGCACTGCAGCGAAGGTTTGACTGATGTAGGAGAATGCAATAGGCTAGCCTACATATGACAGTTATTTGATTAAACGATTTGTGTTGAACCTTTTTATGAGAGACATTAAATGAAACCCAGTTTTAAATGCCATGTCCATCTGGCCAACTGTCTGTCCATCTGTCTGTCTGTCAGGAGGGGCGTACTATTTGATATCAAGAAGTTTGGGCCCAGAGTTTGGCGGCTCCATCGGTTTGATCTTCGCCTTTGCCAACGCTGTGGCCGTCGCCATGTACGTGGTGGGCTTTGCCGAAACCGTCGTGGAGCTCCTTGCGGTAAGTCACTGAATCTTTCCCCATGTCGTCATCGACGGTTACGTTTCTTTCACTCTTTCAATACTTTCTTTTAGGCATTTTTTTATTGCTTTTTCTGGGTACATCTTTGGTTTTTACTCAGAAGGTTTTGCTGATTCATTTAGTCCATGTTGACCGAGCCTACCGTTTGGAACATTGTTTCAACATCTGCAATAAGCCTAATCTAATTGGGCTTTGGTTCTCATGATGTTGTTCAATGTTTTATTCTTGGGTTGTTTGCAAGGAGGACTGAAAACCCACGTTATTTTTAAAGGATGGCTCATGCAAAATTCATAATGACTCTTCTCCTTCCGAGGTCTTTCAAGTATTTTAACCAAGGATTGGCGCAGTACAATCGTGGCCTATTGGTCACTCCTTAGTCACAGACAAGGGTAGTTGTTTTGCGCTTTGCTGATTGAAGCATGCCATTGGCGTCAGTTCTAAGCAGCACGAAATGTATTCGAGGTTAATGTCCTCTGTTCATCAGACTTCAATTTGTTTTGTGTTTTAGTAGTGCTCTGTAATAAAATGAGGTCCGATGTTTTGGGCCTTTCTAAAAGTGGTTGCTTAATGTACAGTACCAGTCAAAAGTTTGGACACCTACTTATTCAAGGGTTTTTCTTTATTTTTACTATTTTCTACGTTGTGGAATAATAGTGAAGACATCAAAACTATGAAGTAACACATATGGAATCATGTAGTAACCAAAAAAGTGTAAAACAAATTTAAATATATTTGAGATTCTTCAAAGTAGCCACCCTTTGCCTTGATCAAATCAAATGTATTTATATAGCCCTTCTTACATCAGCTGATATCTCAAAGTGCTGTACAGAAACCCAGCCTAAAACCCCAAACAGCAAGCAATGCAGGTGTAGAAGCACAATGGCTAGGAAAAACTCCCTAGAAAGGCCAAAACCTAGGAAGAAACATAGAGAGGAACCAGGCTATGAGGGGTGGCCAGTCCTCTTCTGGCTGTGCCGGGTGGAGATTATAACAGAACATGGCCAAGATGTTCATAAATGACCGGCATTGTCAAATAATAATAATCACAGTAGTGTCGAGGGTGCAGCAAGTCAGCACCTCAGGAGTAAATGTCAGTTGGCTTTTCATAGCCGATCATTAAGAGTATCTCTACCGCTCCTGTTGTCTCTAGAGAGTTGAAAACAGCAGGGCTGGAACAGGTAGCACGTCCGGTGAACAGGTCAGGGCATAGCCGCAGGCAGAACAGTTGAAACTGGAGCAGCAGCACGGCCAGGTGGACTGGGGACAGCAAGGAGTCATCATGCCAGGTAGTCCTGAGGCATGGTCCTAGGGCTCAGGTCCTCCGAGAGAGAGAAAGAAAGAGAGAATTAGAGAGAGCATACTTAAATTCACACAGGACACCGGATAAGACAGGAGAAGTACTCCAGATATAACAAACTGACCCCAGCCCCCCGACACAAACTACTGCAGCATAAATACTGGAGGCTGAGACAGGAGGGGTCAGGAGACACTGTAGCCCCATCCGATGATGACAGCTTTGCACACTCTTGGCATTACTGTATGTTGCATTGTACATTCTATTTTGTGAGTTAAGTATTAAATTGTAAAGCTGTTGAAAATAACTTTAGCAAAATATTTGCAATGCTTTTTCAAATGGCCATTATCACAAAGTATTTGAACAGCGGAAAGCCAGGGATGATTTTGAGTGGATTTCTCCTACCTCTTGGCCTGACAGTGAAGTTGATATTCTTCTGTAATTTCTCACAGAGCGTGGATTGCATCATGACTGATGAAATCAATGACATCCGAATCGTCGGAACCATCACAGTCATCCTTCTCCTGGGTATCTCCGTGGCAGGAATGGAATGGGAGGCCAAGGTAAGATAACATACAACTATGTTTGATTGAATAGAGCTCTCAAACTATGACTATCTAGAACTTAAGGTGATATTGAACTGCAACTTGTCTCTGATGTCGAGCCTCAAGTAAGCAGAATTCCTTCCAGACTGAGTGAATGCAGACATTGATGTGCGCTGTGCAGTCGGCTAGATTTAATGCATGTGACTAGTGCTAGTTGTAGTTGGGAGGTGTGGTGAAAGTCGAGCTAACCTGTCCATATGTTCATTCTGTCCACAGGCTCAGATTTTCCTGCTGATCGTTCTGATCACGGCCATCTTTAACTACTTCATTGGCTCCTTCATCCCCCTCCAGTCCAAGGAGTCGCAGGGCTTCTTCGGCTACGACAGTACGATGCCTTTGGTTCTCCCTTTACATAACACAAACTGACATGACTGTCAAACAAAATTAAAGACTGTCAAAGACAATTAGATTGACACATTAGCGGCGGTTGGATTGTGGACCTATAATAATTCTGATGTCATGAGCTCTGTATGAGCACGGGCTAAAATTGTGCCAGAGATGTTTTTGCTGAAATCACAAAACCAAACGAACTGGATTATTTGAAATTGACTTTGCGACCTGATTCCCAGCTCTGAGATCGAGTCTGACTGTCCTAACATACACACTGCTTGCTTTGTCAGCATTTTCTCAGTTTTGCTTAACCCCCCCTCTCCCCCCTCCTTGCTCTAAGGTGGGATTATGATGGAGAACATGGGTCCGGACTTCCGGGGCACAGAATCGTTTTTCTCAGTCTTTGCCATATTCTTCCCTGCAGCCACTGGCATTCTGGCCGGTGCCAACATCTCAGGAGACCTTTCTGTAAGAACCCCAGGTCATTGTTTAAAACAAAATCACAAACAAGCAAAAGACTAACCTCAATTTCTTTACAATGAATACAATCAATGGAACTCCTATATTGCCTTGATTTAAAAGCCTACTGTGTGTGTGTGTGTGTGGGACTTGATATGAAATCAATGTTGGAGACTAAGCATTTATTTATATTCACAGGACCCACAACTGGCCATTCCAAGAGGAACACTCTTGGCCATTCTTATCACCGGTATTGTCTACCTGGGTGTTGCAATTTCTACTGGTATGTGGTATTCACCCCTAACAAGACCAAATAAATATAACAGAGACAAAGTTTGACATTTTGTATTTTTCATTAAAGGCTCATGCATCGTGAGAGACGCAACAGGAAACGACAATGACACGCACAGCGCCCAGATCACGGCCAACTGCACCGACGCCGCCTGCAAGTTCGGCTACGACTTCTCCTCCTGCAAGAGTGGCGACGGCCTGTACAACTGCAGATTTGGACTCCAGAACGACTTCCAGGTATGTCTGATTGTGTGCCGTTTACCACCTAGAACGGAAGCCATTTTGTAGCAATATCACAGTTGAGTAGTGTTAGGTTCTCATTCTCAGAGTAAAAAAACTCTAAGGACACTGTGGAAGCTTAACCAAGTTAAATTCTTCCCAGAGGGTCAATACAGCTGCATTCAGACAAAACATGTTTCCACCACAACAAATGTATATATACTCCAATTTAGGCACTCCTCCTTCTCTCCAATCCTTACATCTTTTATGGTTCGACAGGAAGACGAAGTGATGGGGTAATAGACCATTCCTTCTCCCTTAAGGGGATCTTACCTGACCTCAACCCCCTTGATGCCTAATCCAAAGACCTCCACCCGTATCCCCTATAGCAATCCTGTGACTTCCTCCCGTCTACTCAGCACATTCCAAAGCCATCTGGCTCCTACAGATAACCATTAACTTCTGATGTAAAAACCAGTCTCTATCACCCCTCAGATACTATAGTTTTACTTCTGATGTATCATGTCTCTAGGATAGCAATGTTCCAAGTTTGTCCCAGAATCCAACAGTAGTGAGGGGAACTTGAAAAAGCGTACTTGGTTCTCTTCATCCCGGGTGGGACATAAGTTGTTGAAGAAACGTATGAACTCTGCCATTTAACCTTTCACATGCTTTTTCCTCAGGTCATGAGCATCGTGTCTGGTTTCGGACCCATCATCACCGCCGGGATCTTCTCCGCCACTCTGTCCTCTGCCCTGGCCTCTCTGGTCAGCGCCCCCAAAGTATTCCAGGTAAGTCCCTAGACTACCCTCCCCAGATACCACTTCCCTCCTCTGTCCCTGCTAGTCAGTCTATGCTTATACTATCCATACTGTATGAAATACTAACATTGTCATGTTAGTTACTGTCCCATAGACGCAGATAAAAGACAAGATTGTGATCTCGTATCCCAATGTTCCTTCGTCATGTAGTGTCCTATCCGCAGATTAGTATAGCAGTGTCCAATTCCAATGATTTTGTTCCTTCTCCTCCAGGCTTTATGCAAAGACAACATCTACCCTGGCCTGGAGATGTTTGCCAAGGGCTACGGCAAGAACAACGAGCCCCTCCGCGGCTACATCCTCACGTTTTGCATCGCTCTAGCCTTCATCCTTATTGGTACGTAGTACGCTATCCAGGTTTCTGCATCGAATGACAACACTGTTATTCACAATACGAAATTCTGTAGTGTGTCAGGAATGTGACATTTCGTAGTATAGTTCTGTCCTGTTTGGGACTGCCAATTACCTAAAGAGCACTACTGAATGTCTATGGACAGTTGCCAATGAACATATACAAAATGCTAATCTAAATGGCCATGTTTTTGTTTCATTTTAGCCCAGTTGAACATTATCGCTCCCATCATCTCCAACTTCTTCCTGGCCTCCTATGCTCTCATCAACTTCTCTGTGTTCCACGCCTCTCTGGCCAACTCGCCAGGTAAGGCCTCTCTGGCCCACTCGCCAGGTAAGGCCTCTGGCCCACTCGCCAGGTAAGGCCTCTCTGGCCCACTCGCCAGGTAAGGCCTCTCTGGCCCACTCGCCAGGTAAGGCCTCTCTGGCCCACTCGCCAGGTAAGGCCTCTCTGGCCCACTCGCCAGGTAAGGCCTCTCTGGCCCACTCGCCAGGTAAGGCCTCTCTGGCCCACTCGCCAGGTAAGGCCTCTCTGGCCCACTCGCCAGGTAAGGCCTCTCTGGCCCACTCGCCAGGTAAGGCCTCATTTCCTGAGGAAAAGTTATATATGCAGAAAGACCGGAAGTTTAATACAACAACAAAAACTGCCACAAAGGTCCTGACTATAGCCACAAATACAAATATGGTACTTTGCTGAAGAAACCTCCTAGATTTGCTAGTTAAAGGGGCAATCTGCAGTTGTTAAATCCTTTAAAAAAAAATGGACAGCTTTTTACTGAAACGGGTGGGAAGAACGCTTTAAACGTTTCAACTGCGGATTTCCTCTTTAAGAGTAAAGTCATGAGTCTTAACTTAAGTCATTGGTCACAGGTCCTTTTGGCTTAAATACTTGATTTAATAGGAAATGATAGGACTTCCACACTAATTACTTCCAGTACAAGGCATACAATAGTCATCCCTTTAAACCACTTCAATGCAGTTATGCAATGGTGGCTCACAAGTTGTCATTCCATTTACTATAGATGCTAGCCACATGGAGAAGACATCATACCCAGTGGAGTGTTTTTATTTTTTAGGTTCACTTTTAATGGCTCATCCAGGAATACCTTTTAAACTGATGTCAACTATATAATTACAAATAGCATTTGTTTACACTTACACAGCACTCCATGGACGGTCTTCCTAGAAGCTAGGCACAGCCATTCTATGACGGCCTGTATAGGGACTGACAAATCATCTTGAAGGCAGACTCTTTTGACATTGTGGAGGGAGATGGGGCAGTCCTAACTCTGATTCTCAGTGAATAAGACTTGTTTAATATGCATGGCACCAGTGAAATGTGCTGCATAGTCTTATCTATCTTTGCCATTCCCAAATAACTCAGCTTAAGTAATGACATGCCTATCTGAACATTTTCATATCCGGCGAGTTGTTTTCTTAAATAACGGCTACTGCGATCTTTATCTTAGGAAAGTAGTTTGGAATGAATGGGAATGTCTCAATGACTCATAATACACACTCAATATTATGCAATTGATACTGTACTTGGCTGAAAACAATACTGCTGAAAAGCAGCGTGCTGCTCTTTATTATTCAATGTAACACATTCTCTATTTTGGATTTGACCCTTGTCTGACTGATTTGTGTCGAGGTCAAACCTCCAGAGGATGGGGTTTAGTACTGAAGCTAGCTTGGGCATAATGGGACAGTGTCATTAATTATCACTCGGTTGATCAAAGATGGACGCTGTCCACTCAGTTTCAACTGTCAGTCTAACGGTGTCAAGAAATCAAGATCTCTGCTTAGATTGACTTTTTTTTTTATGCCTAGTTGAAATCACTTATGCTTTAGTCATGATGGAAGAAACAGATTAACCATTTTCAATGTGATATTTTTAACCTGTTGTATCGTTCAGCAGTCGTTGTATAAAGTGACGTTTGTTTTTCCCTTAATACCAAAAAACCCTAGGAGAACAGAAGGTAGAGTTGATATCTAATTCTGACATTGTCCGCACAGACCATTCAATTACACAGACTTAAAGGGTACATGACTCACCAAAGGCAAGGAAATAGACACTTGGCTTCTCACCTCTAGAAACTCTCAACCTGGCAATGTCTAACGCCTTCTTTTCTGGCCCATTGTCTCTCTCCCATGACTGCGTGTAAAAACAGTCATGTGGCAAAGAATGACGTCACAAACAATGTACCCTTTAGGTCCTGTGTTTTTTTTGTAGTTCTTGTCATTGTGTAACCGTGCACACAGTCAAACTGTGCCCCATTGTTCCAGTTTACTAAACTCCCACTGGTCTAGTGTCTTTAGTACCCAATAAACGGGTTTCCAGTAGCCGTGGATGTAACATTCTCTTACAATGTTTTAACTGGTTGCTAACTCTGAATTTTAACTCCATTTTTAATCCAAGTGCATATCCATGCTCTTATTCATTCAGTGACATTGCCATATTAAGCCGCCTCCCATTGTTTTGTTTTTTTAATGATTCAGTAATTTCACTAAAACCATGTATGTGAAGACGTAATGCAAGTCGTAAATGTGCTTTACGACAAGAGCTTTCAGCTATGGTAAGCGGCTCGCCATAGAGTCTCTGGTTCTTCATAGACATGAGGGGCAGATTTGATCGAACCTTTTGGATTCTACCTCTTTTCAAGTTCACATTTTCTTCTTTAAATTTGGTTATATAATTCCCATACCAGCCCCTCTGTCTTTTACAAGGACAAATGTCCTATGCTGTCACCCCTTGGTATGGCTGACCCCTCAAGTGCATTTTATGAGGGTCCTTCTAAGGAAGTTCACCTAACGTTTCGCTGAACCCTAGGATGGCGCCCCAGCTTCAAGTACTACAACATGTGGGTGTCCCTGGCTGGAGCCGTGCTGTGCTGCGTGGTCATGTTCGTCATCAACTGGTGGGCAGCCTTGATGACCAACGTCATTGTCATGGGCCTCTACATCTACGTGAGCTACAAGAAGCCCGGTGAGTGACTCGTCAACAGGCCAAGTTGGCCATCTTGGATTGCCTCAACATCGACTAGTGTTATTTTGCCAAGATAGGTGCTCATTGTGAAACTTGATGTGGATTATCGTTGACGTGGATTATCGGTTATTTTACTTTACAAATTATAGCAGAATCTTTCATGAATTAGCCTACAAAAAACATTTCCCGAAAGAGGTCCTATTGAAGGTCAATCGATGTAAATTACACTTTCACCACTTAACGTAAATAATTGCCTAGTTCTTTTGATTCCACTGAAATGTCATCCTCTATGATGAAGCCACATTAGCACAGTGCACTGGAAGTCAGTCCCTTGATGCACAAAGATGCTTTGAACACAGAATGTGAATCAGGTCCCAGTATTGATATTTCAAGTTATTTTATTGCTGATGCACATATGTATTTTGGTGAAGTGGTAAGCATTTGCATCACAATGAGGTGTTTGTTATGCACCCTCTGCTGCAGTGCAGCCCAGGCCAACACGGTTTAAATGTATTTATAGCAAAACGCAGGGTTGTGGAAACTGTCTGAATTCAACCGGAATGAGCTGGCTATTCACAATATGATATTGCATTAAGAGTGGCTTGTGGCTCCATTTGCAGGTTAGAAAATAACATTTTCGTGGGAAACTTAGATTTTCTGTTAATTAGCATATGGATTTCTGAACAACTTTTTGTTCCTTCTATGACGTTATCTAGTACATGAAGAGACTTTCCCTCCGGTGTTTCTATGGTGATTTGCCAAAGGGCTGGCTCGTTCTGTTAAGCTACCCGCCCACGCAAGGCAGTGTGACATTAAATGGGGGCCTTTTTGAAATGTCTAGAGCTGGGAGGGTGCAGCAGGTGGGGGACCAGCTACATGCTGCTACATGCCCTCGCCTGTGTTGGTGCTCAGCCTCTCTGGCCTGGCTGTGGAGGTCCCCAAAGGGGTCAGATGGCTATCTGGGTCCCCAGATGATAGGAAGGCCCCATATGGGACCTCTGGGTAAACACACCTGACCTGCGCTAGAAACCCCAGCAGAGCACCAGACACCAATATAGACATCTACAGAGAGGCTTTGTATGAACCCACAAATACACACATGGCTTCACACACTCAGTTTGACATGCATCTCTAATACACAAATGCTCTCCATCACAGATTTACACACACACTCACACGGTGAGTCACAGCTTCACACACACACACACACACACACACACACACACACACACACACACACACACGTACACAGCATCCCTACTGAGTCCCACACTGCATGGAAGTTGCCCCAGTGGCCTGACTGTCTTAATGGCCACCCATACAGGGTCCTGACTCCAGAATGTGACTGTTTGTCCTGTCTTCCAGATGTGAACTGGGGCTCTTCCACTCAGGCTCTGACATACCACCAAGCCCTGACCCACAGTCTGCATCTCAGCAGTGTTGAGGACCACATCAAGAACTTCAGGTACTGTACAGAACCCATTCCCATATACACACGCTTTCACTTCTTAGACCAAAGGACAGGTATGTCTCGTCTTCAAAATGCGCTCGCCCGTATTTATTTAACAAGGCAAGTCAGTTAAGAACAAATTCTTATTTACAATGATGTCCTAACCCGGCCAAACATGGACAACGCTGGGCCAATTGTGCGCCGCCATATGGGACTCCCAATCATGGCCTGATGTGATACAGCCTGGATTCGAACCAGGGACTGCAGTGACACCTGTTGTACTGAGATCCAGTGCCTTAGACCGCTGCTTCACTCGTGAGCCCGAAAGGCTAGATTCTTTAGTCACTAAACCACCTCATTTTCACCACCAGCGTCCGTTCCGGTGTTTAAGTTTCATTATGTTACTTTTTAAATATTTACTGGGTAAAATGTATCGTATTCAGGAAATCTCTATCATTCACATTGTCATAAAGGCTGTTGCCCTCTTAGTTCTAAAAGTATCTGATTGGCAAATTTGATTAACGACGACTCCTTCACTTAATTACCGTTCGATGCTGCTCGGCGAATCGTCCCTAACGCATGCTCACTGTGACTTATAGATCAGGCTGCAGTAGGCTCAGGCTGCAGGCGGGGTAGCGGGGGAGGAAACTGCTGTTTGTCGAGTCAGGCTGCAGCCAGAGCCCTCTCTTGGTCTCGGCAAGACACACCCCCCTGGAGAGGGTTGTGTAACTGCACACCTGGGACAACAATGGCATATGATTGGCATCCTTCGCACTCCCTCGCCTCAGGACAAAGGAGCTAAACTAAACCATCTATTTTCAGGACAAAGGAGCTAGACTAAACCATCTATTCTCTGAAACCTAGCATCGGTCATTATCTAGCCACGGTAGAGAGCATGGGGATTAGAGTATCGGTATAGAACTGCGTTTCTCAACTGTGGTTTACTGTGCAGTGGCCTTTTTATCTCACTAACTAGATATGTGATGCTTTAGTACTATCATTTTAGTGATGCTTGATTAAACTTACCTGGAGTTTAATCAAGCATACCCAGTGGGTCTCGTTCAGAAACTGATATAGGAAAAGTGCTTCAGTAGAGCTAAACCAGATGAATTTTAAGAAAACGATGAAACCGTTGTCGACGTTGTCCGAGCCACAACACAACAACCTTGCGCTTTATTGTTCAATTGCTATCACATGGACTGTACGAGGCGCTACAGATGCTATTCGGACTGCGCCGTTTGCCCTGGAAGCGTTCCAATGGCAATTAGCCGGCTGGCGAGGGATTGGGGAGCGTCTGACATTGTCGTCAGAATTCAAACATGTTACTCCTGGCCTTTTCTCCCCCCTTCCTGGCTCCCCTAATCCCATGTGCTTAACATATTTGCTTTGATGTGTGCTACTCTGGAGCTCTCGGTCTGTTATCAATCCTCATCGAGGATATGACCACGTCTTCTCTCAAGGTCATGAGAAGACACGGTGTGAGATGACGCATTAAGTACTGTGTGCATGTGACCTAGCAACGAAAAAAAAGTCCAAATGGTTAAGCCAGCGGTGGCTGTTGGTCAACCCACCTAGACAGCTACTGGGTGCATGCTTTTGTCTCGGCGCTGCTCTAGCACGCCTGATCCGCTGCTCCTCAAAACTTGTAGAATCAGTTCTGGAGCAAAGGCTTGGAACCAAAAGCCAGTTGCTCCCCGGAAGGACGATTTACCACTCCTGGGTTAGGTCTTTGTGTTAATATGTGCGCCACTTACTGTTAGCATGGATGTTAGCTAAATGCTAACTCCGTTTTGATCTTGTTGTATAACAGACCTCAGTGCTTGGTGATGACGGGCTACCCCAACTCCCGTCCGGCTCTGCTCCACCTGGTCCACGCTTTCACCAAGAATGTGGGCCTGATGATCTGCGGCCATGTTCGCACGGTGAGTAACCAGAGACGTCGCCCAACCGGAGGCCATTTTGTCTCCATCCCATAACCGTACCATGGCACAGTGTGGGCTCCATTTCATAGTTTTTGACTTGTCTCATAGGGTCCATTGAGCCATAGATGAACAATGTCATAATTACTTCTTGTTGACTGCAGGTGACTAAGTGCTGTATTAACTCCCATGAAGACCATTAGAACCGATTTACAGGAAACCGAACACAGTTGCTCCTGTGTTGTTCTGGACTCCTGTGTTGCTCTTATTAGTCCCCTGTTTACTTTTAAAATCCACATTTCCTGTTGAGTGAGTCATTGCTCCCATTTTAGTTGTTTTGTATTTACGACTTTTAGCTCCTTTTTAAATCTAAATCCCTCACCTGGGGGCAATAAAATGACCTGTCCAATAAGACGGTGTGACGACTGGGCTGATGTAATCGTCCCTCCGCTGTGCCCACAATGTGAAAAGGCACTTTACTGACACTCTACTGTCAATAGCAGCGAAAAGTCTCTGGCCTTAATCAATTTGCCTCCACCAGAGTGTGAGTGGAGCGTGCCAAATTTGACTGGAGCGAGATTCCCAGAGGCTGGAGCGTCGGCCTTATTGGCCACTCCAACTTCTCTCCAGTAGCGCCCACTTCACGAGCTCAGAGCATGCCTGGACCAGCATGCATTTGTAGTTTACTTGTGCTGCTATAGCTACTTTAGCCACTGTCATGGAGTTTGCAAAATATTTTCATAAAGAAACACAGGTGCAAAATCAAGGTGCCTTACAAAGATGAGGAGGACCAAGAGCAAGAGAGGGAGTGTGGTGATGTGGTGTCCACAACTAAGGAATCATTGTAGAATCTGAAAAGACCCGTATCCTGAAAGCATGATGGTGTACTAGGTGCACATGCTAACAGAGAGGAACAAGGTGGGTAGCTAGCTAAGCAGGGGAGAGGATATTCTCTGCTGCCGGCCTGCTCTGCAAGCAGGGGAGAGGATATTCTCTGCTGCCGGCCTGCTCTGCAAGCAGGGGAGGGGATATTCTCTGCTGCCGGCCTGCTCTGCAAGCAGGGGAGGGGATATTCTCTGCTGCCGGCCTGCTCTGCAAGCAGGGAAGGGGATATTCTCTGCTGCCGGCCTGCTCTACAAGCAGGGGAGAGGATATTCTCTGCTGCCGGCCTGCTCTGCAAGCAGGGGAGGGGATATTCTCTGCTGCCGGCCTGCTCTCCAGGCACGAGCATGAAGCCACAGACTCTGGCCAAACTGGTGTTTCTAAAAATCTATTCAGACCAAGCCTAATAAGGCATTTTTAGATTAATTTGTATTTAATTCTAAGTAAGTCACAGCCTATATGCGCAATTTATAAACTAATGATTTAATACAACGACATGTTGTTTAAATGCTGAGGGCTTTATGTCCCTATCAGCCTAGTGTGTCGCATTCGAAAATGCTTCACAATGTATTTCTTTGTAGGCTATAGCCTTGAAATGATATAGCCTAAATAATGAATTTTCATTCCTTATGCTCCCTGTCTGGCTCCTGACCTATTTACATTGTCATATTAAACAGCATATAAACATTCACCTTTTTCATGTTTATTAAAATAAATCATATGGTTTGGTTTCAATACTTCAAAACCAAGTGGTAGGTCCAGGTAGTCACAAAAACAGATGGGTGTTGATTAAATGGTGATTTTAGAGGGGCATTTAAAAAAAAAAAATTGAGCGAGGAGTGGTTTTTAGCTTAGCGGTTGGAAAGAATGTGGCGTGCCTCTCCATGAGCGGAATATCCCTCCAAGTCCACTGGGTGTACTGCGGAATATAGTGCCCTCTCTTTGTCTTGCTTGCTTACTCTCTCTCACACACACCCTCACTCTCTCTATTGCAAAATAAGAGCAAGTACAACGACACAAGCCAACAGTGAAAACATTCACTCATAATGGCGGTACCTTTCCTGGCTTAGGGCTGCTTCTTACGCTGAAGCCCCTCTTTAGATATAAGCAAGACTCCATGGATAGGCCTTTTTAAGAGTGGTTGTTTGAATTAGGGATTTTTTCAGGACAACTTGAGAACCTTTTCTAACGATTAGTACTGTAAATATATCCAGCTGTGATTTGACTGCAAGGTGGAACTGGTTCTGTTTTGTTAAAGAGTTACTAAATACTACACATCGCCTTTAGCGTGATTCTATTTTCTTTGTGTTGTGTTCACAGGGCTCCAGAAGGCCCAACTTCAAAGAGCTGTCCAATGACCAGACACGTTACCAGCGCTGGCTGATGAAGAACGAGACCAAGGCATTCTACACACCCGTGTTCGCTGAGGACATTCGGGAGGGCACCCAGTATCTGCTACAGGTGAGAACAGACAAACGTTACAATTATTGGCAGTGTACCAAGCCATAGAAGTTAAGTGGGCAGTAATTTTAAATACATAAATTGTGATAGAACTAAAATAACTTATTTGAATTAAAGGTATTTTTATCATCAATGTGACACGAGGTCCAACCGGAACAGAGGTGTGGGTGGTTAACGGCCTTGCTCAAGGGCAGAATGACAGATTTTTCACCTTGTCGGTTTGGGGATTCAAACGGGCAACCTTTGTTACTGGCCCAGTGCTCTAACCACTAGGCCACCTGCTACCCTACTCTAGTTGCCCTTGAAACACAAGCCTTTGACCTTATACAAAGTTGTCGTTATTTATCCTAAAGTTCAAGTACATTCAGTCAAAGTGCATGAAAATATATTGAAACCCACGGTAGTGAGCATTGGAGTGAACTCCAGTTCAACTCCATGGAATTGTCATTTGACACTGAAAACTAGAATTAATGATGGATTGAGATTGAATTGACCCTGATGCCGATAGTGCTCTTTGATATGATTGCCTGCCAACCAGCCTTTTTTTTAATGCTTGAAAGCGATTGCGTGAGCTGGTTTTTGGTAGATGCAGCACCGTGTGAAATTCATGTTTTATTGAACCTTTATTTGACTAGGCAAGTCAGTTAAGAACAAATTCTTAGTTACAATGACGGCCTACCCCCCCCCCAACCCGGATGACGCTGGGTGAATTGTGCGCCGCCCAATGGTACTCCCGATCACGGCCGGTTGTGACACCGCCTGGGAACGAACTAGGCTCTGTAGTGACGCCTCTAACACTGCAATGCAGTGCCTTTGACAGCTGTGTCACTTGAGGGGGAGGGGGGGTTAAACTCCTGACCGTGATTTATTTAGTGGTTTCTTTAGGATGTTCTGACCTGTGTTTTCTCAAGGCGGCTGGCCTAGGTCGTCTGAGGCCCAACACTCTGGTGATTGGCTTCAAGAACGACTGGAAGGACGGAGACATGATGAACGTTGAGACCTACATCCAGATGATCCAGTGAGTCAGCGGGGGCCTCGCAAGCCACCTTGTCAAAAGGCTGTCCACAAAGATGCCTGATTAGAAAAGTCATTTGTTTTAAAGCACATGAACATGTGATGGGTTGTGAAGATAACAAGCTTTGACATGCAACCAAAGTAGCTTATATGGAGTAGAATATATATAAATACACGAACACACACAGCTTGGACTTCTGAAAACCTTTATCAACTTAATCAGAGTCACGTAGGTATTAAAACCAATGGATTTAGGTTGAATCAGTTCCTGGTGTAAAGTGTGGGAATATTTTGTATTAGATTGGAATGTTAGAGATGGTTCAGCCACAGTATATTAAAAGCTACGCTAATACTTATAGGAATGTGCTCTTTAGTTTTCAATTTATGCTAGCTTCACCTATAGACATCAAAGTATTATTAATTGGGTGAAGTCTGGCTGGCAGTTTTCACATCATCATGAAGTTCCCACCTCTACCAGTAAGGCATTTTGCTTTGTCCTTTGAAGCCATTCATTGTGGCCTGAGTCCTTAGCTTGTTTGTTTGCGTTAGCCTGGTTAGTGTGTTTTGTCCAAGTGGAAAAGTACAGGTTTTAATGTAGTGTGTTATACACGTAAACACAGAACCAGGCCCATTTCTGTGTCAAGCGGCTTCCTGTGAAATGCCAACAGCGTGTGTTTCTTTCTGTTTGTCTTTCAGTGATGCTTTTGACTATCAGTACGGTGCCGTGGTCCTCAGACTGAAGGAGGGTCTGGACGTGTCCCACATCTCAGAACAAGGTGTACTCACACACACAGTAACACTTCTGTACCAAACGACATGATACTCTTACCCACCCACCCACACACACACGCTAAAACACTCTCTTGCCAAACGACTAATCTCATCAGCTTGTCTCATATTGGTTTCCTCATAAAACGTTATTTTATTATTGAGAAAATGAATTTAGCACCAGTGCTTTGCTGCGTCATGTCAATATGTTCTGCGACTACACAGGGAATCGAGAGCAACCAATAATGAGGTGTGATTCTTTAACTCAATGTGGCTCTCGCCAGTTGGAGAGAGCGATTTAATTAAACAAGTAACTCAAAGAGATGTTTTATTAGATTTGCTTTCCAAACACAGTCCAACTGCAGATTCTAGAAGATCATCTGGGTCCCACGCAGTCACTCCCTGTTAACCTTCTTATTCATCTTCACCTGAAGGTTGACGTTTTTCTTTCCCCTGTATTTGAAACCCATTTTTTCCTACATATTGTGAAGATGATGTCTTGGTTGAAGAGTAGGCGTGTTACTCGAGCACCATTCCTTCACCAATAAACCTTAGTCAATACATGTAGATAATTGCATTAAAGGAAAAAGTTAGGCCCAAGTCCTTGCTTGTTTGTGGGAAGCGGCTGTATCATATTACCGAGCAGTTCCTAACTGTGTACTTTTCAGTTGAATTAATCTTCCTCAGTCCAGTCACTTGACTTGGCTTGTTACGCAGCCAAAAGTCCACCCAAATTCACCTTAATTGGTCCAAATGGCTCGCTGGCCATTTTCAAACACACTGTTTCCCTTTCACCCATCAAATAACCCCATCATCAAGATAATTACCTACATTTTAACAGTTACTGGCCACTTCTGTGTTTAGTGGACACAAAATGGAGTCTTGCTCAAGTTGTTTTCCACTCAGCCCGGGCTACTTATTTTCAATGTTAACAGGATGTTCTGTTCGCGTTATGCTAATAGTTTAGCATTGCAGGTAATTTGTTCACCATGTTTGCAGGATGTTCTGGTAACGTCAGTTTTAGTTGGCTAATAGTTTAGCTTTGTTGTTTTGCAGATGACCTGCTGTCGTCGCAGGAGAAAACGTCGGGGATGAAGGATGTGGTGGTGTCCATCGACATGAAGGACTCTGACGGAGACTCATCCAAGCCCTCGTCCAAAGCCACCAGCGTCCAGAACAGCCCAGCCATCCAGAAAGGTCAGGAGTTGTAATGGGAATTTCCAGGTGAACCAAAAGGAGCGCAGTTGTTGATAATGTCAATCAAAAATCGATCCGGTTTGTTACAAGTTGCAACAGGGAGACGCCTCCAGATCAGAAGCAGAGAAAATGTCTAACGAGTCTTCTCTGATATTAATCACACAGCACCGACAGAAGTCACAACATCAGCTGCTACAGAATCACACAGTGTCACAGATACATTGTCAGTGTGTCCTCGGCTCAACGCTGGCAGACATTTGATACTGGCAGTTAAGCAGGTCAAAGGTAGTGAGCCTCAGCAGATAATTATAGGCTCAAATACAGGAAAGTAATTCATCGTATTTCCCATTACAAGCGTCATTCTAAAGTATCCCACATAAACAGGAACACGCGTCGAGTGCCTTTTTACTTAGATTCTACACCAGTGGTTTTGCGCACATACCTGCTTCAGCTAATGGAGGTCCTGAGAGCTGGACAGGAAGAAAACACTAGCTCTTCAGGAGCAGTAAGGTTGGTTCACCCCTCTTACTCAACCTAATTGTCCATAACTTCACGTCAGCATGTATGGAAACTTTGGCGTTTGCTGACATTCGATGGTCTGATACTGTGCCAAAGTGAACGAGGTTTCTTGTGAAATCACAATGTGAACGTGCTTGAGAAAGAGGTCAGGATGTAAACTGCTTTCAGAATTCTTATCGCCACACTCCCTATCCCCTCTAGATCTCTCAAAGGCCTCCCTTATATCTCGCCAGCCAGTCTCTAGGATACACTGAGTGGGCGGCCCTGTAAGTCGCCCTACTCAGAGAGGAAGTGGCCTCTGACCCCGTGACCCCCAGCCTTCCCACTGGGCCCAGTTTGTTAGTCCACAGCCCACAGATGGCTTCACTACAGTGTGTGTGTGTGTGTCTGTCCTTGTTTGTTTACACACACGTACGTGTACGCACACACATGCACACAAACATCTCATGCACTTAGACGCATATGCACACACACAAACCCAAATACACACACACATTGCTTCACTAAAATGTGTGTGTTTTCCTCCTTCAACTATGACCAAACAAACAGGGAAACTGTTCCCACAGTGCAGCATGGACAGGCTGGGAACTTCAGTTTAATTCTATTTCCTCCCATAGGGAAGATCATGTCCCTGATCCTGTGCAGTGACAGAGGAAGTGACATTTCTCACGATTCACTCAATTCCCTCCCACAGTCAATAATGAAGAGCATCTGAGGCTGTGTGTTTGTGTGGGTTTTGTAATGTTACCCTGACGTGTGTGTGTGTGTGTGTGAATACTTCAGTGTGCACTTGTTTGATGGAGAGAGAGGGTGTTTGTGTGCATGCCGGTTGACTACTTAAACTAAGGTACATGTTTGTACTACATGGTGAACTTTTAGTGCCAAGTGACGAAAACAGCTAGTTGAAGATTAATGTCACATCTATAATCGGCTTAGCAGTAAGCAATTCTAATGCCGGAAGCTTAATTATTTTTCTCAGATTACTTGCGTACATTACTTTCACACTTTTGACACTACCAGAGAACCTCCCCCAAATTCTTCAGAATTAAGTGATTTAGACCTAGTTATTTAGTATGTTATTTAAACTGAAGTGATTTAGACCTAGTTATTTAGTATGTTATTTAAACTGTTAAGTTGTTGTAAAGCAGTGTTTCTGATTTTGCCCTCTAAAGAGTCCTGGCTAGAAACACTGGTTACACTAATCTGTCTTTACACTATTCCAGTAGCTTTTAAAGGAGTCAAACATCTAAACCACTGTCTTAAAACTCTCAAAAGTGCTCGTCCACTACTAAGCCAGTAGTGGAGTTTTCTGACTCCAGATTTCTAACCATTGCCGGGGGTTCCTTCCCTGAGAGACCCCAACAGTTGGTGTTACCACTGATGCCCATTCCATTTTGTTTGGCGCAGGGATTAACTGACGTAGTGCCCCCCCCCCAACACACCCACTCCCCACCCCCAGAAAAGTCCCCTCATTGTAGTGGGGTAGATGGGTTTCCCATCATGGCGACAGCAACAAAAACATTAACCCTTCCGTTCTCTATTTCTCTCTCTGTATTTTTTTTCATTTTCTCTCTCCATCTTTTTTGTTTTTACATGATCCAGGTGACGATGATGAACGCAAAGCCGCAACGAAGCCGCTGTTGAGAAAAGGCAGGCAGTCCACCTTATTGAGTTTCTTTACCTTCTCTCTTTCTATTGCTTTCACATGTGCTCTTACACCTACTCACTGCACGCACCCACACGCACGCACCCACTCACACGCACCCACACGTACCCACGCATACGTACACACGCACGCACACGTACCAACGCACACATACACACTCGCGCTCACCGCACGCACACGTATGCACGCACATACACACTCGCGCTCACCGCACGCACATACACACTCGCGCTCACCGACCGCACTCGTACGCACACACATACACACTCGCGCTCACCGCACGCCACTCGGTACGCACACACAATACAACACTCGCGCTCCACCCACGCACACGTACGCACACACAACACTTGCGCTGCCTGCGCTACCACATGCTCACCGCCGCACACACTCGCGCTCACCAGCACCACTCGTACGCACACACATACACACTCTCTACACACCGCACGCACTCGTACGCACACACACGCACCCACACGTACCCACGCACACACGCACCCACTCGCACCGTACCTACATCACATCCGTACCACACATCTGATTCAGAGGGGTTGTGTTAAATGTGGAAGACACATTTCAGTGGAATGCATTGTTGTACAACTGACTGTATCCTCTTTCCCTTCCCTCACACATTATCTTCCTGTCATGTTGCCTTATTGTAATTCTCTTTCTCTTACTCTCACTCGCAGTCATGTGCTTTCGAACCGTGGAAACCTGGTTGAGTTTGGTTTTCTTTTCTGTTTCTATTGCTCTCACACTCATGCGCAAACTCTGTCACCTTTGTTACCGTCTTCCTCTGTCATCTAGGGTTAGTCCTTTCCTGCCTGGGCTAGCTGTCTGGCTCTGGGTTAGGGCTAGCGTCCTAGCTCTGGGTTAGGCTAGCGTCCTAGCTCTGGTTAGGGCTAGCTGTCTGGCTCTGGGTTAGGGCTAGTGTCCTGGCTCTGGGTTAGGGCTAGCGTCCTGGCTCTGGTTAGGGCTAGCGTCCTGGCTCTTGGGTTAGGGCTAGCGTCCTGGCTCTGGGTTAGGGCTAGCTGTCTGGCTCTGGGTTAGGGCTAGCTGTCTGGCTCTGGGTTAGGGCTAGCGTCCTAGCTCTGGTTAGGGCTAGCTGTCTGGCTCTGGGTTAGGGCTAGCGTCCTACGCTCTGGGTTAGGGCTAGCTGTCTGGCTCTGGGTTAGGGCTAGCTGTCTGGCTCTGGTTAGGGCTAGCTGTCTGGCTCTGGGTTAGGGCTAGCGTCCTGGCTCGGGTTAGGGCTAGCGTCCTAGCTATGGGTTAGGGCTAGCGTCCTAGCTATGGTTAGGGCTAGCGTCCTGGCTCTGGGTTAGGGCTAGCGTCCTAGCTCTGGGTTAGGGCTAGCGTCCTAGCTCTGGGTTAGGGCTAGCTGTCTGGCTCTGGGTTATGGCTAGCTGTCTGGCTCTGGGTTAGGGCTAGCGTCCTAGCTCTGGGTTAGGGCTAGCTGTCTGGCTCTGGGTTAGGGCTAGCGTCCTGGCTCTGGGTTAGGGCTAGCGTCCTGGCTCTGGGTTAGGGCTAGCGTCCCTGGCTCTGGGTTAGGGCTAGCATCCTAGCTCTGGGTTTAGGGCTAGCTGTCTGGCTCTGGGTTAGGGCTAGCTGTTGGCTCTGGTTAGGGCTAGCGTCCTGGCTCTGGGTTAAGGCTAGCTGTCTGGCTCTGGGTTAGGGCTAGCGTCTGGCTCTGGGAATTAACCTGTATGTTTATTTTCTCCCTGTCTTTCCACTCACTCGGCTTCCTGTAGCTTAGCGCAGTCCCTGAAGCGCCGTCGTGTGTGTTGCTCTGACGTTGTATTTTCTCTAAATCCTTTCTTTGCTGGACTTCCTGTCGGTCCTTTAGTGCCTGTTTCTTCTCTTTCGCGGAGATGACACTGTCTTCAGTACTTTGTCACTGTCTCTCTCCCTTCCTTTTCTGGCAGGCATGTCTGTTGCTGTTGGGGTTTGTCTGCTTTTCTCTCCTCTCCCCCTTTTTTCTACCTCATTCTAACTCCTACTATTCTCTCTCTACCCCTCTCTATATTTCTCTATTTTTCTCTGTTCTACACCTCTCTGTATTCTCTCTATTTTCTCTGTTCTGA
>NC_036842.1:35389743-35395019 GCF_002910315.2 Salvelinus sp. IW2-2015 | reverse complement strand
GTTTCTGATTTTGCCCTCTAAAGAGTCCTGGCTAGAAACACTGGTTACACTAATCTGTCTTTACACTATTCCAGTAGCTTTTAAAGGAGTCAAACATCTAAACCATGTCTTAAAACTCTCAAAGTGCTCGTCCACTACTAAGCCAGTAGTGGAGTTTTCTGACTCCAGATTTCTAACCATTGCCGGGGTTCCTTCCCTGAGAGACCCCAACAGTTGGTGTTACCACTGATGCCCATTCCATTTTGTTTGGCGCAGGGATTAACTGACGTAGTGCCCCCCAACACACCCACTCCCCACCCCCAGAAAAGTCCCTCCATTGTAGTGGGGTAGATGGGTTTCCCATCATGGCGACAGCAACAAAAACATTAACCCTTCCGTTCTCTAATTTCTCTCTCTGTATTTTTTTCATTTTCTCTCTCCATCTTTTTTGTTTTTACATGATCCAGGTGACGATGATGAAACGCAAAGCCGCAACGAAGCGCTGTTGAGAAAAGGCAGGCAGTCCACCTTATTGAGTTTCTTACCTTCTCTCTTTCTATTGCTTTCACATGTGCTCTTACACCTACTCACTGCACGCACCCACACGCACGCACCCACTCACACGCACCCACACGTACCCACGCATACGTACACACGCACGCACACGTACCAACGCACACATACACACTCGCGCTCACCGCACGCCACACGTATGCACGCACATACACACTCGGCGCTCACCGCACGCAACATACACACTCGCGCTCACACGCCGCACTCGTACGCACACACATACACACTCGCGCTCACCGCACGCACTCGTACGCACACACAACACATCCCGCGCTCACCGCACGCACACGTACGCACACACACACACTCGCGCTCAACCGCACGCACAGCACTCGCGCTCACCGCACGCACACACTCGCGCTCACCGCACGCACTCGTACGCACACACATACACACTCTCTACACACCGCACGCACTCGTACGCACACACACGCACCCACACGTACCCACGCACACACGCACCCACTCGCACGTACCTACATCACCCGTACCCACACTCTGATTCAGAGGGGTTGTGTTAAATGTGGAAGACACATTTCAGTTGAATGCATTGTTGTACAACTGACTGTATCCCTCTTTCCCTTCCCTCACACATTATCTTCCTGTCATGTTGCCTTATTGTAATTCTCTTTCTCTTACTCTCACTCGCAGTCATGTGCTTTCGAACCGTGGAAACCTGGTTGAGTTTGGTTTTCTTTTCTGTTTCTATTGCCTCACACTCATGCGCAAACTCTGTCACCCTTTGTTACCGTCTTCCTCTGTCATCTAGGGTTAGTCCTTTCCTGCCTGGGCTAGCTGTCTGGCCTCTGGGTTAGGGCTAGCGTCCTAGCTCTGGTTTAGGCTAGCGTCCTAGCTCTGGTTAGTAGCTGTCTGGCTCTGGGTTAGGGCCTAGTGTCCTGGCTCTGGTTAAGGGCTAGCGTCCTGGCTCTGGGTTAGGGCTAGCGTCCTGGCTCTGGGTTAGGGCTAGCGTCCTGGCTCTGGGTTAGGGCTAGCTGTCTGGCTCTGGGTTAGGGCTAGCTGTCTGGCTCTGGGTTAGGGCTAGCGTCCTAGCTCTGGGTTAGGGCTAGCTGTCTGGCTCTGGGTTAGGGCTAGCGTCCTAGCTCTGGGTTAGGGCTGTCGCTCTGGGTAGGGCTAGTGTCTGGCTCTGGGTTAGGGCTAGCTGTCTGGCTCTGGGTTAGGGCTAGCGTCCTGGCTCTGGGTTAGGGCTAGCGTCCTAGCTATGGGTTAGGGCTAGCGTCCTAGCCTATGGGTTAGGGCTAGCGTCCTGGCTCTGGGTTAGGGCTAGCGTCCTAGCTCTGGGTTAGGGCAGCGTCCTAGCTCTTGGGTTAGGGCTAGCTGTCTGGCTCTGGGTTATGGCTAGCTGTCTGGCTCTGGGTTAGGGCTAGCGTCCTAGCTCTGGGTTAGGGCTAGCTGTCTGGCTCTGGGTTAAGGGCTAGCGTCCTGGCTCTGGGTTAGGGCTAGCGTCCTGGCTCTGGGTTAGGGCTAGCGTCCTGGCTCTGGGTTAGGGCTAGCATCCTAGCTCTGGTTTAGGGCTAGCTGTCTGGCTCTGGGTTAGGGCTAGCTGTCTGGCTCTGGTTAGGGCTAGCGTCCTGGCTCTGGGTTAAGGCTAGCTGTCTGGCTCTGGGTTAGGGCTAGCGTCTGGCTCTGGGAATAACCTGTATGTTTATTTTCTCCTGTCTTTCCACTCACTCGGCTTCCTGTAGCTCTAGCGCAGTCCCTGAAGCGCCGTCGGTGGTGTCTGCTCTGACGTTGTATTTTCTCTAAATCCTTTCTTTGCTGGACTTCCTGTCGGTCTTTAGTGCCTGTTTCTTCTCTTTCTGCGGAGATGACACTGTCTTCAGTACTTTGTCACTGTCTCTCTCCCTTCCTTTCTGGCAGGCATGTCTGTTGCTGTTGGGTTTGTCTGCTTTTTCTCTCCTCTCCCCCTTTTTTCTACCTCATTCTTACCCCTCTATCTCTTCTCTACCCTCTCTATATTCTCATTTTTCTCTGTTCTACACCTCTCTGTATTCTCTCTATTTTTCTGTTCTACACGCTCTCTGTATTCTCTCTACCCCTCTATATTCTCTCTACCCCTCTCTATATTCTCTCTACCCTCTCTCGTTTTACCCCTTCTTGTATTCTCTCTACCTCTCTACCCCCCCCCCCCCCCCCTCTTCTCTCTCTCTGTGGTGTATTTGTCATGTGCTTTTCAGGTACAGCTGTTTTTATACTACTGTCTACTTATCCAAGTCCCAGACAGACACAGACGGAGAGCAGAGAAAGGAATGTTACAATAGACACTCACTGACTGCACACCGTTTACATTCCACTGAGCCCACTTCAGAGAAGGTTTCCATTGTACTGTGACTGTTAGATAAAATACACATAAGATCCCACTTCCTTTGATTTCTATCACACATATCCTGATCCCAAGTCTTGCTAATGACCTTAGGAGTTGGCAAGATCACACAAACAACATATCTGGGACCAGGGCAAAAAATATATATAAACTAGGAGACAGTGCTGATCTAGGATCAGGTCCCTCTTGTCTGTATAATCTGGTTCATTATGATCTGAAAGACAAAACTGATCCTAGAGACTTTATGATTGCGGGCCCATTCTGAGTCACACACAGAGAGGAATTCCTACCTAAGTCATCTCCCTAAGTGAGCATACAGCTTCCTGTCCTGTCTTGATCTTAGTGTCTGACATGGCAGTTTTTGGGCCCCACAGAGAAAAGCCCCCAGACGTTGAACGTGGCCGACCAGAGGCTACTGGACGCCAGTCAGCTGTTCAAAAGGAAACAAGGCAAAGGCACTGTTGACGTGTGGTGGCTCTTTGACGACGGCGGTGAGTTAAGTCTGGTCCTCCAGAGCACAAGGGGGTGCTATATGATTACTTACTGCCTAGTGTTTCTGTTACAGAGCAGCTTTGATACCCCAGTTTTAAGTTGACAAACACTCCCTGCCCTCCCCTTTGAAAGATAATGATTTGTATAGAAGTATGGTGGAAACCGTCTAACCAAGAGTTCCTCAATCCTGGTCCTGGGGACCCAAAGGGGTCCACATTTTTAATTTTGCCCTAGCACCACACAGCTGATCCAAATGATCAACTCATCATTTTTGATGATTTCAATCAGGTGTGTAATGTTAAGGCAATAACTAAAATGTGCACCCCTTTGGGTCCCCAGGACCAGGATTGAGAAACTGGTCTAGCCCATGCTCACACTAACCCAATGCTTTTGAATGTGTTGGGAAGAATGTGCACTTCAGGAGAAAGAGTAGATAATTGGGACGCAGGGAAACACTTAAGGCTATAGATGGATTAGCTGACAACGTCACAAACAATGTGCACACGTAAATGGGGCAAAAGTCAGTGTGTTATGATTCTGGATGGCCAGATAGCTAGCAACAATGACAAGAAACTGCCATGTGGGGAAACGTAGGTGGCTCGTTTCATCTTGTTCTTTAAACCATGTCTTGTTTTGACTGATTTCATGTCAATGCTATTATGGCAAAAATTTGCTAGCTAACCAACAACTGTAACAGTCTATTTTAGAGACAACAAATGCTCTCTGTACAAATGTATATGTTTTCAATAAACATTGGAGACTAAATATAGTTGACATGTTGTCAACAATCTGTGGCTGAGAAATGGGGACAGAAATGGGCATTGCAGCTTTGAGGACACTAGAAAGCCCTTAGACCCTAGAGATATCCCAAGTCTGCACATCAGCAAGAACAAACCACAGCATGGCCCCACAAACAGATGATGAGTGACTGTCTTTCTCGTGACTCTGCCAGGCCTCACCCTGCTCATCCCCTATCTGCTCACCAACAAGAAGAAGTGGAATGACTGCAAGATCCGCGTCTTCATCGGAGGCAAGATTAACAGGATCGACCACGACCGCAGAGCGTGAGTGGATAGTCCTAGTTGCTGTAGATCTATTCTACCTATGCCAATGTGTTGAAAGTACCTGAAATAACTGAATGCCGCATTTAACTTCATGGCTAGATTGCTGACATAGGCTAATGCAGAAATACAATGACAACAAAACACACAAAGAACCTTTAGGTTAAATTCTGAGGAAAACTAGTTAAAAAAGGTTAAAAATAAATAAATTAAAACACACCTAATGCTACATGCATAATGGGAGAAATTTAATTATTCATTTTTCTTTTCTCTTATGGCCTGATTTAAGTCTGTCTGGTGAACTCACTCTAAAACTGCTGAATAATATCAGTGTGTTAATGGTGCCAGGGATTGCCTTCCAAAAACACTGACTGGCATGGGCACAGCCCTATGGGATTAAACCCACGTTGTTGCATCACCACATTAAACCTGCATGTCTTTTTATATAAACGCTTTATCGTCATCTGTGGCATTCGCTTCACATAAGCAGGTTAGGGTCTCTGTCTCTTTTTCTCCTTGTCTGTGTTCTGCGTATTACAAACCCACATGGCAGTAGTATTATTGTCCAAAATGTCCTGTCCCTCACTGTTATTGTCCCCCCACAGCTGCCTCCCTTTTGTTGGCAAAAATTACCACCTTCCTGGCAACCCAAGCCTTTTATCTTATCGTGTGCCACAACTCATTTATTTTGTGTGTTTATTACTTGAAAACCAGGACCAGACATTTGATAAAACTAGGACCAGACATTTGATAAAACCAGGACCAGACATTTGATAAAACCAGGACCAGACATTTGATAAAACCAGGACCAGACATTTGATAAAACCAGG